>NC_142809.1:50506343-50521343 GCF_049724085.1 Artemia sp. Qi Xiang Cuo | reverse complement strand
ATATTATTTTATGAAAAATGTGTTTTACTACTGATTTTATTTGTTGCTTTTCGTTGGTTCTGTAATTTTAAATTTATTCGTAATCATATTGCTTCGACATCCTCGTTTAGTATTGTTATTGTTTTAAAGATTTCTAAAAATTGTTTTTTTTTTACAAAAAAAAATTCAATTTATAAAAAAGCGGTGTTTATTACTATGGTAGGGTTGGTTTTAATGTTATAATAACCGTTGTTAGTCTTACGAAGCTTTAGTTTTTAACAACAATTATTTTTTTTTTATTTGGTAATTATTAGAAACTAAGTTACTTTTTATTTAAGAAATTTAATAATTTATTATTCTAATAAAGAATAAAATAAAAAAAACAAGTTTTTTAAACTGAAACTCAGTTACATGTTAGTGACAAAATTGCAGAATTTATGCTTCTATTACAGAATTAAATAAAAAAAACAAGTTTTTTAAACTGAAAGTAAGGAGCGACATTAAAACTTAAAACGAACAGAAATTATTCCGTATATGAAAGGGGCTGCCCCCTCGTCAACGCCTCGCTCTTTACGCTAAAGTGTTTTGCTTTTCTTAAAATTAAATTTGTTAGAAAGAGTCAAAATTTATCGTAAAGAGCGAGGCGTTGAGGAGGGGACAGCCCCTTTCATATACGGAATAAGTTCTGTTCGTGTTCAGTGTTAATGTCGCTCCTTACGTTCAGTTAAAAAAACTTGTTTTTTTTATTTAATTTCTGATCGTTTTTTAGTTAATGCAGCTTTTATTTGTATAAAAATTTTACTTTTCTTTTGCTAAATGGATGTCTTTACAAATTAACTTACGTAACTAACTTCTATATTCGTATATTTTTCTTCTGGCAAAAATTACAAAGTTGAAGATTTTTGCAGATATGAGCTTGAAACCTATGTAATAGGGTTTTCTGATACGCTGAATCTGACAGTGTGATTTTCATTAATATTCTTTCAATTGTAGGGGATGTTTCCCCCCTCTTTAAAAAATTGAGTAAATTTTCTGAGGTTCGTCGCCTCTGATGAGTAATACTAAACTTAATAAAATTCAAATATTTAGTATCAGCATTATAAACACATTCTTTTGATACATTTATTGACATCAAAATTTCGTTTTTAAAAGTTTCGATTACTATTGAGCCGTATCGCTTGTTTTTTTATTGTTTTTTTTTTATTACGTATATGTTATTACTTATATGAAAGGGTTCTACCCTTAGTCAATACCACGCTCTTTACGTTAAAATTTAAAAAAAATTTTGATTCAGAAACCCCTGAATCACAAAGGCCGTTTAATTAGAATAGATAGCTCTTTTGAAAGCACTAAAAAAAAAACTGTAGCGTAAAGAGCGAGGTACTGACTTGGGGGAGAACCCCCTCCCATACGTTATAATTTCTGTTCGTTTTAAGTTCTAATATTCCTTCTTACATTTCATTTTAAAAAACTTGTTTTTTTTTATTTTATTTCTGATCGTTTATTAAATAATGCTTGGATTTCCGGCACCCCCTTCATCGCCATGTCCCTTCCCCCAAAGAAACATCCTCTACGGACCTATTCTCCAGAGTAACCCCCTCCTCTAGCCCCCCCCCTCCAGAAAAAATCCTTCCTGAAAATGGTTGTATACTTCCCAATAACCAATAAATAATGCTGGCAAGTCCGGCACCCCCTTCATGGCAATTTCCCTTCCCCAATTAACACTTCCTTCATGAACAGATCCTCCAACATAACCACCAACTCCCCCATACCACACCCAAACCCCAGAAAAAACCTCCTGAAAAAATCTGTATGCATCCCAAAAACCAAAGCAATATGTTAACATTGGGTAAAGTTCATAACTTTTAGCCCTCCCTCTGGGAACTTCGGGGGATTAAGTCATCCTAAAAGACATATTTATCATATTTTCGACCATGCTGAACAAAATGGCTATCTCAGAATTTTGATCGGGTGACTTTGGGAAAAAAATAAGCGTGGGAGGGGGCCTAGTTGCCCTCCATTTTTTTTGGTCACTTAAAAATGGCACTAGAACTTTTAATTTCCGTTCCAATGAGCCCTCCCACGATATTCTAGGACCACTGGGTCGATACGATCACCCCTGGAAAAAAAACAAAAAAAAACAAACAAACAAACAAATAACCACGCATCCGTGATCTTTCTTCTGGCAAAAAATGTAAAATTCCACATTTTTGTAGATAGGAGCTTGAAACCTCTACAGTAGGGTTCTCTGATACGCTAAATATGATGTTTTGATTTTCATTAAGGTTCAATAACTTTTAGGGGGTCTTTCCCCCTTTTTTTGAAAATCAGCCAAATTTTCTCAGGCGCGTAACTTTTGATAGGTAGCACTAAACTTAATGAAAGTTATATATTTGAAATCAGCATTGAAATCTGATTCTTTTGATATATCTATTTGTATCAATAACCCGTTTTCTAGAGTTTCGGTTACCATTGAGCCGGGTCGCTCCTTACTTACAGTTCGTTACCACGAACTGTTTAATAAGGTGTGAGAATTTGATAATCTAATTAACTTTAACTGTTATTTGTATTTCTGATTACAATAATCGAATACGCTTATGGGTTTGTTACTGGTAGTAATGATCAGATAAGGTGGGCTCCATGGTTTGTTTTTAATCAATTTATTTGCGTCATAAGGTCAATCAAAAGGCCTATAGGAATTTGATAGAAGTGGAAATTGGCGATAGTGCTAAAAAAACCGCATGTTTTTTAGTTCTGGGGACTGTGTTTCACCGAAAGCTGTTTCAGATACTAAACTTGTTTTCAGATACTAACTACAGCCATCGAGATTATTTTTAAGGGCCTTAATCTTCAGTCATCAGCGCACGAATGTTTAAGAAATTAATTGGATCATAGTCCTAGCGTAATTAGTCTATCCGTTAATCAATGAGGACGTACAGTTGGCAATAAAAGTTGTAGAGGAGTAAAGCCATGATGGTGAACACCTAGCTGCTGTTGCGAAAAAAGCTCAACATGATATCCAGTCAGAATAACTTTCACATGACAGTCAATGGAGAACTTAGAGTTCGCGTCTCTCATTACGAGTATCCATCTCAGTCACGTTCATTATTAAATGATCACACTGCAACTTAGTCCACATCTCCCGCCGAGAATTCTTTATCATAACTTCAAAAACCTTATGAGTAGATTGTCTCATCCTTGGCTTATGACTTTATGTCTGCACATTTGCCAGGACTTGAGATAAGATAAGATAAGATTTTTTTTCCAAAAGCTATCACAATCTATACTATAGCCGAATTAGCTTCATATTTAAAAAACAAATAGACAAATCAAAATTAAGAAATAAATAATATAGCAAGAAAAGAAACACCAATCAAGAATAAAAATTTTAGATAAGAATTTAACAAATGGCTGGGATAGAAACATAAAAATAGAAGACGACGGGGTGTGGGATAAAAGAAAACCACAGTCAAGAAGAAAAACATTGCCGAAATTGTGTTCAAGTTCAAATACATTAAATTAAATAAACACTTAAATTCAAGCCAATTTTATTTTAAAAATATATATTTAAAATTAAAGAACGGAATACAAGTAAAGGGGGGGGGGGATTTAAAATTAAAGTGCAGAAAATAAATTTAAACAAAAAAATGAGAAAAAAAAGGGCAAATAAAAGTGAAAAAGATTAAGAGAAAAAAAAATGACGGTTGATTATTGTAAAAATAAACAACAACTAAAATCCGGGACGAAGGAGTCAATTTTGGTACAGAGCATAGTTCAGGGATTATTTAGTTGCGCCAAAATTAAGGGGATAAAACTTCCGGAACCTCTCAGTAACGGTATGGATAGGTGAATATGTTGGAAGTGCCAAGGGAGCTAAGCGAGGGAGACGGGGTCTAATGGGGTCATGTAAAGCAGGAAAGATGTCCTCGGTACGATGATTAGATAGTGCGGATTTAGCAAAACGCAAACAAATTTTTACTCTCCTTTCTTTTAACATGGTAATACTTGCAAATTTAAGAAGGAAGGAGTATAGAATTTTACTGTCTTTGTAGATGATCCTGAGCGAACGCTTTTGGACCGACTCAATTTTGTCACTAAGCTCGCTTGAAAGATTCGAATTCCAGACAGGACATGCATATTCTAATAGCGGCCTGATAAATGATAAATAAATATGGAGGGACTGCATCTTGGGGCAATTAAATTTGTTGGAAATTTTTAACATAGATAATGAAACGTTCACTTGTTCAACAATATTAGAAAAATGCATGTCCCATTTAAGATTATTTGAAACTGTGACACCAAGGAGTTTAACATGTTTCACAAGTATTTTGGGAGGGATAGGGTCAAGGAAAGTGGGAGTGGATTTAAAAAAACTTATCGTAATTATATTTGATTTGAAATTTACTTTCATTTTTAGGTTCTTAGATTAATCAGAAATGTGGGGTAGGAGTCCGAGGTGGTTGCTTTTAGCAGTCCTGTGAAATACTACTAGGATAGACAAGTCATCAACGTATTTCCACCTTAGGGGAAAATCCCTACAAATCACGTGACTCATGACTATAAATAAAAGTGGTCACAATAAGGTTCCTTGAGGAATTCCACACTATCTCGGGAGGGGGTCAGAGAAAATATTTTTGTATTTAACAACTTGAGATCTATTCGAAAGAAACGAAATAACAATATTTACTAACAGAGGATCAAGTTCAAAGTTAACCAGTAGTGAAGGAATTAGGATGGTGAGGTCAATCAGGTCAAAAGCTTTGTGGAAATCCCCTAAGTTAAGGTTCAGCCATACATTTGGTTTATCAATGTGACTTACGATGTTATGCATTCCGTGCACCAGTTCAGGGGTTGTTGAAATTTTTCTTAAGTTACCAAACTGCCGGGTGTCAAGACGCAGACAAATTATCTCACGCATCAAGTCACAGAGGAAACTTTCATAAAGGTTTGAAAAAACTGTCGTGCGAGGACGGTACGAATGTTGGCGATATTCAGACTGGGGCATGGTTTTTTTACATTTGCTATAAAAACTGATGTAAAGGAAATTGAGAATATACATCGGTGAGTTGGTTTACTATATATGAGAAATGGTCATCACTTTTGACAGAAATGGCTGTAATGAAGTCACCTGGGATGGCCAAGGGACTAATACTTAATTTTCTAAGCTTTAGAATTTTATTTATAACATCAGAGGGAGAAATAAAGGGGAATGAAGTATTGTGAGGACGAGGTGGGCTAGATAAAGTGACAGGGGGGAGACTTTGCTCGATTTTAGCATTTTAAATTGTCAATAATTGGCTGTATGATGATGGGGTTCAGGTAGATTAAAATAAAATTCTTAATGAATTTCCGACTATTTATTTATTTTTCTTTTACATTTGCTTGGGCTTTTTATAAAATCTATATTTTAATTTAATTTTATTTTTTATTCCGGTAATCACCTGGCAAAAAAAAAAAAAAAAAACTGTCATGCAAATTTATTAACTTAAAAAAATTATCACTTTAAAAAGGTATATACCCTACACAACCAACCAGTTACCCAGGACAAAACAGTATAACCAAACCGACAGTCCGAAAATCAAGTCCAAAATAGAGCAAAATCAGCATCAATAAGCATACATCTATGTTCCAAAACCAAGCTATAGCACCTTAAATCTACAAAAACATTATATTCCCAAGGTGATCACCATATATTGGGGCTCGTCAGATGAAAACTCATTGCCTTAATGGGTTTCGGCGCTTAAATTTCATTACCCAGGCAATTGAGCGCGCCATGCCATAATCTAGCATACCCCTATATAGTGCCACCAATGTAATAAAAATAAACAAAACCCAAAATATCCAAAAAATAAAAATATATACCCCATAAATTTTTTTTTTCAAACATTCTTAACCAACCATCAAAAAACACTGAGAGCGGAACTTCAACCGATTTAAATACAAACAAATAAATAACCGGAACAATTTCACTTTCACTCAAATTCTAAGAATTAAATTCCGAGTATTCCACCATAATCTTTACCACAAGTGTCGCAATCCAACCCTCAACAACCGGGAAGATAAACCAATTCCGTCAACAAGTTACCGTAAAATATCATTCAAGATATCTTGATAACTTTTATTATACTTATGTAAAAGCTGATTATCCTTAAAACAAAGCTTTTTAAATTGCCAAGCAAGTTTATTGGCGGAAAAACCTCTTATGATTAGCTTCTTGCTAAGTAACATACATCTATTTCTAAAATCGATGTAATTAGTACAAATTCTTGCATATCTAAATAGTTGGGAAAAATACGATGAATATGTTATATTTGAATGAAAATTACTTTTTGGAAATGGAAAATTAACTATTTCAAAATTAAAATCGTCTGTTTTATTATATATTTAAAAATTTATTGTATTATTAGGTACCACATTAATCTCTAAATCTAGAAAATGGTCATATTTGCCATTTCCATTACTGGATTCCAGCTTTAACTCTGGTGGATATATTTGAATTGCAATCTCTAAAAAATTTGAACAATTTATCACCAGAAGGTCATCTAAATATCTTATTATTTGAGAGCAAATACTTTATATTGCTTGGATTCTTTTTATCCGTCATATAATCGTATTCTAAATAATTTAAAAATAGGTCCGCTAGAACTGGACTGGCATTACCCCCCATAGGAATTCCATTACTTTGATAATATAGATTGCCATTAAATTTTATATAAGCATTAAATAGAACAAGTTCTAGTAGATCAAAAATCATATCTAGGCTATAACATCTTGAACTAGTGGTACTATTAAAATAATTAGTCCATCTCGCCTTCTTATTATACGCATCAATTTTTAAAAACGTCAAATTAGACAAAAGAAAAGCTTTATTAATAATATTTTTTAAATTTATAAATACTAAATTAATGGTTAAATTTGTATATAATGTAGTGAAATCAAACGAGTCCACTCTTTTGGCTGAAACTAAAGCAAGAGAGTCTATTACTTGCTGCGAATTATTAACACTCCAGTATGGATTAAACTTAGAAATTTTTTTAATTCCCGAACAATATGCCTCAAATTTATTTTTGATTTCTCCTAAAATACATGACAAGTCAGTAGCCACAACTCTGGCCCGGCACCTTGCTGCCCCCGCAATTAAGCGTGGTTTCGAGGGATTTTTATGAAATTTTGCCGTCCAATATAAAAACTGAAAACTTTTATCATTATAATTAACCTTCATATTAAATTTTTTAAAAAGTATATCCTATTCCAATTAAATTTTTTCTCAGGGAATTGTACTTCATAATTACTCCTCAATAAATTTTGGAGGGAGAAAGCCATGCAGTCTACGTCATTTGATTGATACACAGTGGACCAATTTCAGTAGTAATTCCGGAGCTAAAATTTAAAAGTCCTGAGTCAGTGAGAAGTCTTTGCACGATTGAAGCATGGTAAAGTTTAAATCAGTGGCAGTATTATTAGGTGGTTCATGTAGATGAAAATCATCTTCGTAATGAATGTACTAAAGTTTATTTATTTTTCATGTACCAGTGATTGGGCTTTTTAGAAAATCGATATTAGACTTTACTATGTATAATAGAAATTAGAAGCTGCTTTTGTTATTTTTTTTCATTATGAACTTCCTTAGAACATTAGCCTCAGTAATACGACCTGCTTTGAAAAAATTTTTTTTTTTCTTTTAAGTTTATAAGACTCAGTAACATAAGGTTTATCTTTAGAACACGTTTTAAATTTTTTTACAGGGAATTGGAATTCATAATTACTCCTCAATAAATTTTGGAGGGAGAAAGCCATGCAGTCTACGTCATTTGATTGATACACAGTGGACCAATTTCCAGTAGTAATTCCGGAGCCAAAATTTAAAAGTCCTGAGTCAGTGAGAGGTCTATAAGCGTTTTCAAATGTAGAAAACGACTGTTTAACTTTAGCCAGCGGAGATAGGAAAAGGTTAAAGTGGTAACTACCCCCTAGAGGGGGCAGAGTGGAAAGGGTTTGTAAAACTTCGAAAGATTAGTGCAAATTAAATCAAGAGTAGCTTTGCCTTTTGTAGTTGGGACATTAAAGACCTGTTTTAAATTAAAAGCATTACATATAGAATCAAGTCTTATATCGTTTGTGTCACCCATCAGGAAAATTCCTGCATGTGGGTATTTTGATAGTACAAACTCAGCCCTTGTATTTAATTCTTCGATAAAATTGATTTTGTCACCGCAACTCGGGTTAGGGGAGTAATAAAAACAGGACAATTAAATTGAAAGGACGTGGCAAGACTTTGGGTCGAACACACATCCACGTAATCTCATCAAAGGGAGCAAGACACGGAATTGAGATTTCACTTGGGTACAATTCATTACGGACAAAGAACAGAATTCCGCCACCTTTCTTACTCAGAGGATGGTTTTCTGGCCTGGGTTTAATAAATTGAGAAAAATTGTTAATCTTTAACATGTGCGAATTTTGAGCTTGAACTTCAGTAATAGCGATTACATCTAATCTATATATTTTAGAAAGGGTCTCTAATTCATTAAGTTTTTCAAAGTTAAGGCTTTCAGTGTTGCTCAGCAAAAGCGTGAGGAATCGAAAGCGACTTGTGAAGGTACCGTTTTTACACTACTCTTTTTTATATTACAGATGGGGTTGGGGGTTCTAGTGGAATTCTTGACGGGGGCTAAACTTGGATAGTGAGAACAAGGGACAGGGGGATCAAATCCATCTTTTTCAAAAACAATTGCATTTAATTGAGCAGGTACTAGCGGAGACTAAACAGCGGTAACTAAGTAGCGGTTGAGTTTGGGGTGAGCTGGAGGAATCAAGAGAGATGAGGTTTTTTTGGCTGGGGAATGGTACTACGAGTCCCGGTTGTGTGGGTACGAAAGGTGGGGGGTACTTATAGATGGATGGTTAGTAAAATGTGGTAACTAAGCCAGAGGGGTGGGTGGGTTTATCTTTGAAAAAGAAGGAAGGGAGTAAGGACGTGGATATGGAGACGGGGTTATCCTTTGGATAGGTATTCGATTAGTAAGGACTGGATGGCTCGCGGGCTTTCTTGTGTGTGAGCGATGGTCTAAAAAATATTTATTAGGATTAGCAGAATTTAAGTGGCCTCTGGGTAGCCCAGTTTTGTGGAACCTACACCGACTCTTAATGAGCAATGTGATATGAGGTTTTGCACAGCCAAAGCATCTTCCACTTGAAAATTGTTTACAGATATCAACATGGGGGTATTTGCACAGGTTATTGATACAGCAACTAAAAACATGAAACTTACAAATGTGTAGATATTTACAATTACTACACATACATTTACTGTCTAAAATCTAAAGTACACATTAGGTTAATTACACTTAAGATCACAGAACTCATTTTTTTTAATATATGATAGTATTGGGTGAGAATTTCCGCTTGTAAGTTCGACATCATTGTCAATTTTTAAATATGTGTCATTACAACTGGATTTAAATAATAAAATATATTCAGTTAAAAAAAGGTTAGAATGAATATTTAGAGCAACCTTTTTAATCACTTTAAAAAATTCTGGCGAGGAAAGTTCACTAGCACTTGCTTGATTACATATAGTGACGTTTTCAGGTTCAAAGGGTTTTACAGTTTTTACACAACTTGAAGAATTTAGATAATGCATATTTGGATTAGAAATATCAGCTGAAGGAGAAACACTGGGAGATATAGGGGATTTTAATGCATGTACAGCATCAACAATTGCTAGCTGAAAAACGACTTTTAACATGTTGATTTCATTGTCCTTGAAAAGATGAATTTTCTGACGTTCGTAAAGATCAGATAAACTATCATAAAGAAATTCATGATTAGTAATCCGTTTCCTGAGATTGACGATTTCCGCGTCTTTTTTAGGCAATCTTCACATGTATGGGGCTAAAAGTCACTAGCTGTTTCTGCAATGCTTGTGAATTCACCTTTACTGGAACAATAGATTTGGGGGGTACTTTGGGATTGATGGGTTGTGGTTATTTTTGCAGAATCAATCGATCCATCATAACTATTGTTGACATTACCCGAAGCACAAGGTATAATAGGGGAATTTGTAATACTGCTTCGAACGTTCCCTGCAAGTTGATGTTCGTTGTAGATAGATCAATTTTCATCATCCAAAATAACGGGGGATTTTACAACCTCTATTAGTTGAACCACTACTGGTTGATTATCGATGGACTTAATCACGTCGTTTTAAACCAACGACGCTCGGCATTGAACGCATAACCAATATTGGTTTTCGAGGCGATTACTTTTTGTTATGCCAGCACAATCAGGGTGCAACCAAGCAATGCACTTAGAACACTGGAAAGACACAGTTCCACATTTTCTGTAGCAGTCATTGCAATGATGGGACATTTCAGTCTAAAAACTAAAAACGAGACAGACCATGTATTGGACTATCTATCTTCAACTATAAGCTGGTTGCCTAAGACCGGATGAGTACTGATACTTTCTCAAGAATATTTCACAAGGCTGATCTCTCGTCTTCACTTAACAATCACAAGCGTCATTTATTTCAAAACAATACGTCTGGACAGGGCAAGATCTAATGGAAGACCCCTTTAGTGGGGCCTTTCCAAGCATTAGGTAAGGCTAACATAAGGTATTTAGCATTGAACATCATTGAGAGGCGCTCCAATGCAAGAAAACGGTCGTGGCGAATATAGAGTGGACCAAGGAGTCGGTTAAGCATGTCTTGTTAAGCAATTTACTAAGCAACGCTCTTAGAAAGGTTTTAAGTAAATGTTATTGTAGCCCAGCAAAGAAAATATTTCTGAGCTCGATACTCGGTACCAGGTTGTTCATGGCTACAAATCACTTCGCTTAACCACCAGCGAGGAAATGGTTTCTTTGATAATATTCAACAGCAATACGAGGAACCAGGCTGATAAGCAAATCTGTTGATTATGTACAAAGAATTCAGTTAGAAATCAGTCTAGGAGAGTCTTTTTGGAGAATATAATATAAGCTAAGCAAAGTGAATATTATTCTAGCTGGTTTATTATGAAACTGACGGCACTGGAACAGAAAATAAAGAGGATATATTCATTAGGATTTACAAAAGTTTTTTTTATCAGCTAATCAGAAAATTCCATGAATAATTCTCAAGTCATGTTGGGGGAAGGAGAGGAATTTTCCCCCTGTATCCAACCTCTAGTTCAAACCCTAATAGCTGGTGCACCACGAGGCAACACTGTGCAAATGTTGGTTTTGCTGTCTCATCGGTTTAAATTTAGCGTTTGGTTAGCATGGACTACGTATATCCTTACGAACAAAAGCAGCTCTCACGGTAGCCTAGTCTTTGAAATTAGGAGGCTTCCTACATAGTTTTTCGATACTTCTAGACTGATAAGGCATCTAATAATTTTGTCCGATGCTATTCTGACCCTCTCTGTACCAAAATTGTTGCTTTACCCCACACAGTGGCAAATATCGACATTTTGCTGATTTGACCTGCTTTTTTTTATTAAATAGGGCACAAGAGCTTTAAATTTACGTCTCAATGAGTTTACTCTTAATATTCTATGACTACTGATTTAAAGACAATACAGCAAAAATAATCCGCACATATTCATAACCGTCTTATAGCTCTTAAGTCAGTATATTTTCCAAAAAAAAAAAGCAAAATACGATTAAACTAATTTAACAGGGGTATAAGAACTACACAAATAATATGTTTTACTAATAATTGCTAAAAAATGTAATTTAATTATTTATTATAAAAATTTTATAACATATTAATTTTTTAATAAATTAGTATTTTATAAATATAATTTTTATATTATTTAACATTTTTATTATTCATAAACTTCATTTATTTATTTAAAGTCTTTTATAAAAAAATGGTATATTCATATAAAATAACAAAAGTAAATATAATAATAAAGATCTATTAAACACGACAAAAAGCACACAACGATGTCACTTCTTTAATATTTTACGAAGTAATATACTTCAATGAGTTATTAAAAGTCTTTGATAAAAAAATGGAATTGTCAGTGAAAATCTATAAAATTTCTCTGTTATGAAAGTTTTATTTCCAACGGAAATAAGCAAAATACGATAAAAATACGTACACATTGTACTCATACATATCCTTCAATTAGTGATGTCAAGTCATTTATAAAAAAATGGAATTGTACGAGAAAAACTATCAAAAATATATCTTAATATTTCATTTCATATTTTTTAAAAACGTATATTATAAATATAATATTAAAATACTTTAAAATTTTTCTAATTAATATCCTTCAATTAGGGATTAATAATCTTGTCTAAAAAAATGGAATTTTAATTGAACTTCTCACAAAAATAGATCTTAATTAATTGATTATTAAAACGAAAAAACTCACTAAAATATGTAAATACGATCAAATGTTAAAATTTAATATCCTACAAGTAGGTCGGTAAAGGCTGGGAGAGAAAAATTGATAAGATAGAGAAACTAACTCAAATATATATATTTAGTCATAGTAAACTACACAAATCACTATCAAAATACGATGAAAAGAAGCTCCCATTGTTCTAAGTCATTTCCTTCAATGTTGGATTTCAAGGCATTTATAAAAAAATGGAATTGTATGTGAAAAACTCACAAATATATAAATTAAGTCAGTTAATTTTCAATCGAAAATAAGCAAAATACTATGAAAAAACGTTAAAATTTTTCACATTCATATACTTCAATTAGGGAGTACAAATATTTGATAAAAAAAATGGTAATTAAATTGAAAATAACAAAAAAATTTATAATAATAAAGAGAAAATAAAAAGTTAATTTATCATACTAATATGAAAAAATTTGCCAAATTTACACATAAATATACTTATATTATAGCTTTATAATAAAGTATAAAAAAATGGACTATTCGTATACTAACAATACAATTTTTAAAATATGTCTGATAATAAAATTGAGTAAAAACGCAAAATAAGATGTAAAGTATTACAAATTTGACGAATACATATTTATCAAGGATGTTTGAAAAATCTATGATAAAAAAATAGAATTTTAATTGTAATTCAATAACTTTTAGCACTTAAGTAGGAGATAATAAAAACGAAAATAAGCAATATACGATGAAAATAAGTACACATTTTACTCTTTATTAAACTTCAAGTAGGTAGGTAAAAGCTTGGCTAAAAAAATGGTATATACCGTGAAATTCAAAACAATATGTATTTTATTATAACTTTTCATTGTTTTTTTCCAACTAAAATACGAAAAATACTATGAAAATACGGTCACATTGGTCTACTTCATTTTCTAAAATTAGGTTTGTCAAGGCTTTTAATCTATATTGAATAGACTGAAATATACAAAAAATTGAATCTTATAATATTTCTTTAAATTGTTTTTTCAATAGAATAATCGCAATAATAGTTGAAATTTATTTCCAATTGATCAAATAATATACCTTACATTAGGGATGTAAAGGCTTTTCTAAAAAAAAATGGAATTGTAATTGAAAAACTAACAATTAAATATCTTATAAAGTATACTAATTGTTTTTTCCATCTATAAAACTCCAAATACAATGAAATAGAGTTCCCATGTTTAGTAGTAAAATCCGGAAAGTAGGGATGTCAATGAATGTCGAAAAAAAAGGAATTTTCAGTGAAAAAATTACAAATAAATATATTACTAGGGCTTTTAATTGTTTTTTGCTTAGTAAATACTCAAATGTATATTATAACTATTTCAAATTTTTATAATAATTTTAATGCCTTTAGTGTTGTCGAGTTTGTTCTGAAAAAATGGAATTGTATTTGAAAATTCTCAAAAAGAGATAATAATCTTGAATTACATGGTTTTTTCCACCGAACAAAATAAAAAAACGTTGAAAATACTTTCCCATGTGTTTATTTAAATTCATACAAGGGGGGTAGACAAGGCTTGGCTAAAAAAAATGGTTTTTACAGTGAAAAACTCTCGAATATAGCTCTTGATCCGTCTTTTCAGTAATTTTTCCAACGAAAATACGATGAAATTTAGGTTACTAGGTTCTTATACAGATCCTTCATTTAGTGTGTAATAGGCGGTTCTAAAAAATGGTATTGTTAGGGTAATACAAACATGTGTTGCACTTAATATGTATTTAAATGGGAAAGTCAAACAAACATGCGCAATATAAGAGTAATCCACGTTCACATTTTTCTAATTACTCTCCTTCAATTATGGATGTCTTGGATTTTATAAAAAAATGGACTTGATCGTTAATATCTAACAAATTTATAAATTAATTATTAGAAATTAACATAGATAAATATCATAATAATTTTAAATTTCGTTAAAAGTTTACACAGAAAGTACCTTCTATGAGGTATTACAAATATTTGCTAAAAAATGGTAAATTCAGTGTAACTAAAACAAGTATAGCTCATATTTAATTGCAAATTACAACGAATTAAAGCAATTTACGCTGACATAAATTTCCAATTTTTATAATTAATTAACTACCATTAGGTAGGTAAAGTCTTTGCAAAAAGAAAAGGATGTGTAGTAGAAAATATCACTCAACAATATAATTATCTTGATGAAATTTGTTTTTTTCCATAATCTAAAATAAAAAAACTATGAACATATTGTCCAGTTTTACATTTTAATATCCGGCAATGGGGTAAGTAACTGCGTTGCTAAAAAAAATGGACTTTACATTGAAAATCACAACAAGAGAACTATTTTTATTTATATGCTTTGTTTTTTTCCACCGAAAATACGATGAACAATAGGGCACAGTTCTATAAATCAAATCTAACATTTAGTGTGTAAAAGGCTGTTATAAAAAATGTTATAGTCTTTGAAAAACACACGAAAATATCTCTAATTATGGCTTTTCATGTTAAAGTCAAACAAACGTACTCACTATAAGAAGTTAATTCGTTCACATTGTTCTAATTAATATCCTACAATGAGGGAGTTCCAGGCGATGATAAAAAAATGGAAATATTAGTGACCATCCCTCACTTATCTATATTAATTAAGTATATTTTCAAACGAAAATA
>NC_142809.1:50402977-50505843 GCF_049724085.1 Artemia sp. Qi Xiang Cuo | reverse complement strand
AGCCTTTATAAGAGAAGCCAAGAGTAACTTGTAAATTATACACTACCTAAGTAAACCATAGACATGAAGAGTAGATTCTTCAATTAATTCGACTTCGATATATATATATACTTGATGCATCTCGGTTAGTTTCAGTTTAAATTTATATGTGCCTCAATTAATTTACTATATTTTGGACTTTCAAAAGACTCTTTTGCGACACTATAAACTTTTCGTTAATAACATACTGCTAATTATGATATTATGAATAACATGTGATGAAGCAGGCTCTGGCCAAATCAAGTGCTCTATTTGGCTTAAAGGGATGTAAAATTATTAATAATCGTAGCTGACTTTTGCATTTTACCATTGGCAAAACATCGGCAATATTTTCCTTTTGTTTGTTCAGTTTTTGAAGAGTTAAATATTTTGTATCTTAACCAACTGAGAAGTAACCATCTTTCGGCTGTTATTCCACTCGTCATAAAGAGCTTACCTATTCGTGACTAGCCAATCAGGAAAATCTTCCTTCTTGCTCTAATGCTTGCGTACCCGGTTGTCAATTTTCGTCTCTTTGATGCAAATTATTCTTTTGTAGTGAAATTAAGTGAAAGTTCAAAAAACAGACATTTTCGTTCGCACAAGTTTGATTATGATTCTTGATTTTTTAAAAATTGTTACCAAAGCTACAGTTTAGCTCTCCAGTCACGAGACAAGAAGGGGTATATTTGCTAGAACTCTTGTTTTGGAAATTTTCACAAACAGGGGTGTTTTTCCTCTTCTTACCCACAGGGAAGTTATTGATTTAGTCCCATGGCTGGTCAACTCTGTCAATATGGGGCTCGCTGTTCGTGTAAATTGGCTCACCTATTATTGCTTCCTTATATGCACTTTGGTTTAAGAAATTGATATACGCGCTTTTAATTTGCTTTTATGATATTCAAATTGATAATTTATGCATTATGCCTTATCTTTCTCTAGCTTTCGACTCACTTTACGGGTTTATTTTTACAGGTTAAAATTTATCTCGTATCTGTTTTTTTTTTTTTCAAGGTTGAGTTATCGGGCCAAAACATGTGGCTTATATACCACAAATTTAAATGTTTTTTAAGCAGTGGGTTTTATTTTTTTTTTCTATGCGTTAATTCTTTTGTGAATAAGAATGTGTGGCGCTTCTGTCTGCATGTCTTTATAACAGTATTAATTATTCAATGATATTTCCTTTTGCTATTTGATGTTAATTGCTACTGCTCTGTCTTAAAGTCTGGGGAGCTTTTGCCCTCTTATTTATTTGGTTTAGGTTTACAATGACTTGAAGGTAGTTCCTTTTATATTATTTTATGACTCTAATATGTTTCAAAATGGAGGGCTCGGTCAAGTTCACCTGTTCTGTGTATGTTTAATTTGTATTTTACCCCTTAGGTACGCGTTTTTACCATACTAGCGCTTGTTTATGGTTCTTTGTCAGGGGATAAGTCTCCCTGAAATTTGAATTTACTAGTAAAACTTTTTTTTTGGGAAATAAAGAATGAAAGTTTACTAACAATTAAATTTGACGAATCCATTGTTTTAAAATTTAATAATATGTGGTGTACTATAAACAATGTTTTAAAACATAATGAAAATTGGAATGTAGTGTATGAACATTTATAGGGTTTTTGCTTGAGTACATCATACGTCGCCAAGTTTTTAAAAAAAACCTGCTAATCAAGTTACCGTATATGCAGTAACCACCGCTCTCTCTCTGTTTGGCCCACAAAAAAATGGCTGTTACCTCATAAAAACCCGTCTACTAGGGCAAGTACCGTTCGTAGTAATAGGTGACTGACCCGTGGTAAGCCAACGTACCGGTTAGACTACACTGTATATTCATGCCTCAGGCGAGAGGTAAGACAAATTACGCAATCACTCGTCGGATTCAGTATTGCTTTACTACTAATGATTTCTGTTTGTTTTAAAGCTATTGTGTTACGCTTTACTTTTGTTTGCGCATGTTTGTTTTGTATTTAATTATTAATGAATTAATGTTTAATTTATTATCTTGTCCTCAATTGGAGCAACCCTTTTCCCTCAAAAGCAATGCCGATTTAGTAGTTTAACAAAATAGTTCCCACAGAGACTGAAAATTTTGCAAGATTGATCTTGCACGGTTTAACACGGGAAGGTGGATCAATGGCAAAACTTGAAATATTTTTTTGGCCTTTGAAGCCCAGTTTAGGCTAGCATTTTACTTTTTTCAAGATGTTTCCAAATGGAAAATATTTTGCAGTATATTGTGACAAATATAAATAGAAATTCATTACATAATTTTGTGTACTTAAAGAGAATTTGACTACCTAGTTACGTTGAAATCTAATGAACTGATCCACGATGAGAAGTAAGGTCGAAGAATTCCCCGTTTTCCATTCACTTTTTAACAATTTTTGAAGGGTTGATCTACATTGGTTAACCCTAAGATTCGCCAATATTCGCCTTACTTTTAAATAGGATTAGGAGAAGAAAATTTAACTAGGATATGATAACAAAGTAGTAGGCATAATTGGGCGATAATATAAATAATTGATTTACTTCATATTCGCCAAAGTTCAATAAGAAAATTTTCATTTAAGTGCATTTTGCATTATTTTTTGTTTTAAACTTCAATGAACATAAAATGAGACAATGAATATAAAACTGGATGACACAAGTCCAGAAAACCTAGATTTGAAATTACTCGGTCTAAGCACAGAAAAATAAACTACTACCTATTTTTAACTATTAAAAAGAACAAAATTCAATGTTCTCCCTCAGGGTTGGTTTCATTTTTCAGTGATTAACTGACCAATCTTCGAAAGCACTCTCTGAAGGCATACTTGTGGCTGGCAAGGACATAAATTTTGTGGCAACCACGTATAGATATTTATACGTGGCAACCATACGTGGTTGCCACGTATGGCAACCACGTATAGATAATTTGTGGCAACCACGTATATTACAAGACTTCAAGGATCTTGTAGAGTTGAGGATGTATGGGTCTTTATTAAACCGATGATTTTCCATAAGCCTGCTGGAGGGGGTGGAGCAAACTCTTTATTTAAAAAAATGACATGGCTTTAAAAAAAAGGTTGACATTTGTCACCAATTATCTGTAGCAACTGGAAATGTGTGCCAAAATTGTGGACGGTAGTTTATGCTGGTAGTTGGCACAAAGTTTATGAATATCTGTCATTTTCGGAGGTTTAAGTAATTAATAAAATACACTGTAGACAAGAAAATTCTTTTGAAACCTGTTTCCTCTTTGTCTTTGCTGTATAGATCTCAGACCAAACTGGCCAGTCATACCCAAAATAAAGAATAAATATGGAGAAAACGGAATATGTTCAGCTTTAACATAATATATCTTTTGTCATCCCGAACATTTTTTTCGAGGAAGCAACAACCATTTCCAATGATAAAGGTTTCACACAATGAGCTATGGAAGCATTAAAAAAAAAATGGCAGATTTAGCAGTTTATGAACATCCAGTTGCATTTGTTGTGTCAGGGAAGTAGTTGATTAAATGTGTATGTTTTAGTTAGGCTATTGTAGTTATATGCATACCTTTACTTACAAAATTTTAGTTTTAGATTCTATTTATTGATTTTTCTGCTTCTCCGGTTCTTTTGTAATTTTTCTCTACACTGAGGACGCATTGCTGTATAATATTCGTTTGATGTTTTCTCTTCTTTTCCTTTATTAAATAAAAAACAAGTTTTTTTTTACTGAAAATGATGAGTGACATTAAAACTTAAAACGAATAGAAATTATTCCGTATATGAAAAGGCTGTTCCCAGCTGAACGACCCGCTCTTTACGCTAAAGTTTGACCCTTTCTCACAACTCTGCTTTATAAACAATATAAATTTTTAACGTCAGGAACGGGGCGTTGAGCAGGGAACAGTCCCTTTCATATACGGAATAGTTTCTGTTCGTTTTAAGTTTTAATGTTGCTCTTACTTTCAGTTAAAAGAAAAATGTTTTAAAGTTAAAACAGATACTTGAGCGTGAGAGCGAGCTATTGAGGAGAGGCAACCCATCTCATATACGTAATTAAATAAAAAAGACAAGTTTTTGTAACTGAAAGTAAGGAAAGACGTTAAAACTTAAAACTAACAGAAATTATTCCGTATATGAAGGGGGGCTGTCCCCTCCTCAACGCCTCGCTCTTTACGCTAAAGTTTGACTCTGTCTCACAACTTTATTTTTTTTTAAACAATAAAAAACTTTAGCGTAAAGAGCGAGGCGTTGAGGAGGGGACAGCCCCCTTCATATACGGAATAATTTCTGTTTGTTTTAAGTTTTAACGTCGTTCCTTACTTTCAGTTAAAAAAACTTGTTTTTTTTATTTAATTTTTGAACGTTTTTGAATTAATGCAGGTTTTGATTTTGGCTCACCGTACATGAATAATTAAAACAAAATTTGCATATTATATTTGGTTAAATGGCTTTTTCGAAACTTGTTTAATTTTATTTACGAACGTTTTTATTAGTAATAAATATACGTAACTTAGAATTAACTTACGTAACGAACTTCTATATTCATAAATTTTTAACACGTATATTAGGGGGTTCCCCCCCTAGTCAATACCCTGCTCTTTAAACTATAGTTCGAATTTTTTTCCAGTTCTTTAAAAATGACCTCTTAATCACAATCAGTTGATCAGTTGAAAAACTTGTTCTTTTTTATTTAATTCCTGATCTTTTTCTTTAATAATGCTGGGAAATCCGGCGCCCCCTTCATAGCAATGTCCCTTCCCCCATGAAAACTTCCTTCATGGAAAGATCCTTCCATATAGCCCCCGACCCTCTCCTTCCCCCACCTACCAGAAAAAATCTCCTCTGAAAAAGTCTGTATACTTCCCAATAACCAATACTATATGTTAACATTGAGTAAAGTTCATAACTTTCAGCCCTCCCCCTGGGGACTTTGGGGGATCAAGTCATCCTAAAAGACATTTTTATCATATTTTCGACCATGCTGAACAAAATGGCTATCTCAAAATTTTCATCGGGTGACTTTGGGAAAAAAATGAGCGTGGGAGGGAGCCTATTTGCCCTCCATTTTTTTTGGTCACTTAAAAAGGGCACTAGAACTTTTAATTTCCGTTCCAATGAGCCCTCCCATGATATTCTAGGACCACTGGGTCGATACTATCAGCCCTGAGGAAAAAAAAACAAAAAAAAAAACAAACAAACAAACAAACAAATAAACACGCATCCGTGATCTTTCTTCTGGCAGAAAATCGAAAATTCCACATTTTTGTAGATAGGAGCTTGAAACCTCTACTGTAGGGTTCTCTGATACGCTGAATATGATGGTGTGATTTTCATTAAGGTTTTATAACTTTTAGGGGGTCTTTCCCCCTTTTTTCGAAAATCAGCCAAATTTTCTCAGGCACGTAACTTTTGATGGGTAAGATTAAACTTAATGAAACTTATATATTTGAAATCCCAAATAAAATCTGATTCTTTTGATGTATCTATTGGTATCAAAATCCCGTTTTTTAGAGTTTCGGTTACCATTGAGCCGGGTCGCTCCTTACTTACAGTTCGTTACCACGAACTGTTTGATATTTTCTATTCCTGTTAAATTTTAATGTTGCTTCTCACTTTCAGTTGAAAAAACTTGTTTTATTTAATAACTGATCGTTTTTTAAAATAATGTACGGAAACCCAGATTCCCCTCCATGGAAAATTCCCTTCCCCAAGAGAAATGATTTCCATGGAAAGATTCTCCCACGTAAATTAAATTAGTGGTAATTTCGGAACTAATTTTTTGAGGCATAGTAAAAAAGGCCAAAGAGGTCGAAACTTTCATTTTATGAAAATGAAAGTCACAAGTTGAGCAATTTTCAAATCACTGAAATGAATGAAAGACAAATTTTTAAAAGATATGCGTAATAATTTATGTTCGATTTAAGTTTTAATGTTATTCCTTAGTTTCAGTTGGATACAACTTGTTTTTTTTATTATTTAATAACAACCACAAGCCGAAGACATACAATATCTTTGGTTTATTATCACATAAAAATCATAGTTATGAAGCTTCTTAAGGTAAAATTAAATTAAAGATTGGCCGGAAAACAACACAAACAAATTATTACTTATACCGGCCAATATCTGAGAAAATTCCAACTTTAGTGTAAAGAGCAAGGTATTGACGAGAAGGCGAAATTCCTCATATAGGTAATATGCGGGTTTCGCCCCCTCGTCAATACCTCGCTCTTTACGCTAAAGTTAAAATTTTGTTCCAATTCTTTAAGAATGACCCTTGATTCACAAAGCCCGTTTAATAATGATAAATAGCTCTTTTGAAACTATTAAAAATACTTTAGCGTAAAGGTATTGAGGAGGGGACGAACACCCTCATATACGTAATAATTGCTTTACCTTTAAACCTTTAGCGTAAAAAGCGGTGTATTGACGAGGGGTTAATACCCCTCATACACGTAATAATTTCTGTTCGTTTTAAGTTTTAATGTTACTCCTTACTTTCAGTCGAAAAAACTTGTTTTTTATTTAAGTCTAATTGTTTTTTAAATTATGCTGCGAAACCTAGTATCCCCTTCATGGAAATTCTCTTTCCCCGTGAAAAATTCTTAAATGGATAGGTCCTCCCACGTAACCCAATCACGCCCCCCCCCCAGAAACAATCATTCCCTGAAAATGTCTGTATACTTACCAATAATCAATTCTATATATAAACAAGGGGCAAAGTTCATAACTTTCAGCCCTTAACTTTTGATGGGTTCGACTATACTTGATCAAACTTATATATTTAAAATCAGCATAAAAATCCTCCTCTTTTGATGTACCTATTTTGTATCAAAGTTCCGTTTCTTAGAATTTCGGTTGCTATTGAACCGGTTCACTTCGTTACTTAGAGTTCGTTACAGCGAACCGTTTGATACTGGTCATAGAACCGTTTGTCGTCTTCGTATTATTTCTTGGTTTTGGTTTATAAGAGTCTGCAGGAGTAACCTTAGTAAAAAAGGGGGATTTTTGTTTTTAAACGCCCGCTGCTTAACACCACAAAATCATCAAGTGGATATTATCACATAAATTTCTCACTTATGCAGTTTTGCTCTAGAATTTGATTAGCCCTAGAAACAAGGGTGGATAATTATTCTTAAATGCTTGCACCATAAAGCAAAAAAAAAATCCCCTTGTTGAAACATTTTCATTCAACTGTCAGAATATTAAAATGACTCGTGCGATGTTCTGAGTAGTATCCCATCTCTGCTTTCTATGACAAAGGTAGGGAATTAGCACATAATTTCTATGACAGAGGTAAGGAATTAGCATGAAGTTTCTATGAGACGCATAGCAGGCTAACATAGGATTACTGTGAGAGCCCTCTGACGAGACGATAACCATATCCCTTTTCCATAGGATTTCTGTGATATGCCCTGTTACATCAAGCGACACATCCTCTTGCTTTACATAGCTTCATAGTATTTCTGTGACATGCACTCTGTTGTCATGGCAGTCATAGGGAAATTAGCATTGGATTTTAAGGACATCCCTGTTTCTAGGCAAGATTCCCGGAATTCCAGTATTTTCTTCTTTGTATGAAAAATCATATTGTGGTCACTATAATACACAAGTAGCGATAATAGGAGCTACTACCCCATGTGTTCTAATATAGGGAACACAGCTGGCGAGATCTCAACAAAACACATCCCTGCACTCTAATGACCTCAAATGAATAACTCCGTTTTAAACGGGTTAGGTGTAATGTGTTTGACCTAATTTTATGTAACCGTGCAACAGGACGCAAGGGATATCCCCGCTTGTAACTTCATGTCAGCACACACCTTACGTAATGATTGCGCATCACTGTCTGATGACATTTTTTGACATTTCATTTTTCGCGCGAAACGCTCAATACATGTTTTCTTTCTTTCTTTCTTTAGTTCTTTTTTTCTACAGTTCCTGACCCCGCCAGGACTCGAAAGGTCATCCCCATCCAACGGATTTGTGCCTTAAGCGGGAGGACTAACAAGCCATTTCTTATGATCTGTATTAGAGAAATACTTTCAGTAAATAACACAATCCCCTTGACGTCACAGATGTTACCTAGCAAGTGCCGATGTTTTTCTATGAACCTTCATCATTTGACATGAATACGGGGAATATTGATTTTCAAAGACAATCATTATTAAGGTATTTATATCGGTAAAAGGAAAATGTATGGTTTCTTTGAGTGGGAAACTAGATTTCGAACTATCTTGACAATACGCTCCCCCCTTAGCATGTAAAATCAGAGGAGTAAGGTTGATATTAGATGCAAATTTAGGACATATTAAGAGCTTTTAAAGAAAATACTCGGTTTTCATTGAGCTAAAATTTTGAATATTTCGCAATATCTTAATAGTAGCCCCCCCCCCACTCTACAACTAGCAATCATTTCCAGAGGGCGCCTTGATAATAGATGCAATATTTAGGCATTGTTGTGGCTTATAAAAGGATAAAATATAAACAATAACAAGCGTAATTTAAGGATATATGGGAGGGAGAGGACTCCAAGCAAGTATTTCCAGAGAGCGAGGTTAATATTAAAGCTAAAGTTTTACGCAATATCATACATCGTGAGACTACAATGCATATAACTTAATTCCATATTCTTCTTAATTATTTCTTGATATTATATTCACCCAGCTTCAAGTCAATGACACATTTTAGAAACGAACGCGTCTCATAATTCATTGTCGCCACTGAAACAACTCAGTCTGGACCAAGCACTTTAGTGGGGGAAGAGAGGGGGCATTTGGGGGAGGGAAGAGGTTGGGCTTCTTTCCGTCACAAGCTCAGCACTGCTTTTATATCTAGTCATTTTTTTCCAGTGTTCTTATATTGATGAATTTTTATTTCGTTGCGCAAAGTGGTCATTTTCAATTATTTAATTTTTAAATGTTTTTGAAGTGTTATTGTCGCCCCTTCCGCGACCCACCGCTGCCCACCGAAAGTACCTACTGGCCGTCACGGGTACCGTCCGTAGCCTGCCTCCGAGGGAGTGTCCGCCCCTCAATGTAAGAACATGGAAAAGGGAAATTCTATTTCGAGAAATTACTGTTCCCAAGGCAAATATGTAATTAGGGAAATTATGAGAATACAACGTTTTGAGACGGGATAATGCGAAAGGAACAAAACGAAACCCGAAAAGGCTTACAAAGGGATAAAATGTAAGCAATAGCATGTATAAATTAGAGAAGAATGGGAGGAGAGGGGTTCAAGCAAATAGTTCCAGACGAGGGTTTTCTTTGATAATAGAGTTAAATTTATGCTACATTAAGTGCTTTTTTTTAACGAAATGCATCTTTGCTTAAACAGAGATGTTAGATTTTACTCCCCCTCTACCAAAAATTCATTTAACAACTCCCTCCATATCTTTAAGCTCTAGAGTATACTAGTCCAAGGCAATGTATACCACCATGGAAAACTGGCAAACAGCATCCCTCTGTTGTCGTTCCACATCCCCCCCCCCCCCAAAAAAAACACCTTTCTGGTATTTCGTATTGAAATTATGGCTTTAAATTCCGTGATTCAAGTTTTCGCAAGCCAAGCCCATGTTTATAACCGTGTAACTAAAACCGTTTGAATGAACCCTCATTCAACAGAAACCCCGATTTTTGCATAGCCTCCTTTTGTCTCAGCCCTCACGCAGCCCAGGGAGGTATTTTTCAAAAAATATCAAAAAGCGCAAAGGGAAAATTCTATTTCAAAAAATTTTTGCCCCCGTCCATCCCGCGCGCTACGGGGGAGTTCGGTCACTGTCTACTCGTTCCGGGGACAGAATCCGGATTTTGACTAGGTGATAAAGGAGGTTAAAAAATGATCTTGCTCGAGTTAATTTATAAAGTAGCAATAATAGGGAATTAACATTCTTCAAAGGCATGCCCCCCCCCCCTTTCCCTTAGGACTTTAAAAACCTCTGACGTCACAGCATCCCTCGTAAGATTCCTGCGGGAACCCAGTTTCAGGCTGGCAAGATTTCCACCCCTGGCAGGCCAACCGGGATTCTAAAATTTCTAATATTTCTTCAGTATTGGCATGATTTCTACCCATTTTCGGCACACATTAATTTTCTGGAAGATCCCTAGGAATTCCGTGATCATATCTAATATGGATGACACCCTTGTATCTCAAAAACTAGACTCCAGGAGTACATGAGAATCCCTAATTGTAACGGAACACAGGCACACAAATTGATGTAGTGTAATAACGGTGCTCATCTTAAGCAATGACACCTAATGGGAGAAGTTGGAAGAAAAGTGGGCCATGTTGGGAGAACAGTAGATACCCAAACCATTAAAGAGCAAACTTATGGCCCAGAGTGGAATGGTGCTGCGACAGTGTTTTCATACTGACACCAGCCTTCATCCCACTCAATCATCCATATGGTAGCACTTCCCTGCCCCTTTGACATTTTCAACCTTTTTTTGCTCCAAAAGTAACCTAAAGAATCGCATCAAACACTATATTTTTGAAAATAGAGAAGTCACCCCCCCCCTTTTTTGCTTATGCTTAATACTCTATGCAATTTGCACAAGAGTACTACGCTATAACTACTAGCTAGCACCCCTATGACAGCCGTCAGCGTCATTGTAAGCGTCTTCTAACGTTTGAAACACACATACACAAACACACACACTCACACAGACACACTCACACAAAAACACACACAAACACAAACAAAGCAGCAATTTTTCCGTCAAAGATAAAAAAATTCTCCTTGCTTTGTTTATGATAACAAGTTTTCTTTCAGAAATAGTAAGTTTTTTTTAGCACTAACTTATTTTCTCATCGAAGCTACTAAATTTTTCCTTAATACTAACAAACTTTTACTTAATATTACCAAATTTACCTTGGATGTAACAGTTTTTTTTAAAGTAAGAATTTTCTTTATAGGAAAACAATTAAACCAAATAAGATTCGAGTCTGGACCAGAAAAACTATGTGAGACATTTAAAAAAACAAAAAACAAATACAGAACAAGCAGACGAATCAAATAAAAGTTCATAGCAGAAAGTTCACCGTCAAACTTAACAAAATTTCTTAGAAGTAAAAATTTTTTCGTCAGTGAAAACAAGTTTTCATTTAGAACTAGCAAGTTTTCCGTCAAAGATAAAAAATTTTTCTTACAAGTAACATTTATTTCGTTTATGATAACAAGTTTTCTGGTAGAAGTAGCATGTTTTCCTTAACACCAACAAATGTTCTCGTCGAAGTAAAAACTTTTTTTTAATACTAACAAAGTTTTAGTTAACACTATCAAATTTCTCTTAAAAGCAACAGGTTTTTTTCTTAACACTAACAAATTTCTTCTAATAACACCAGGTTTCCTGTCAGGGATAACTAATTTTTATTAGAAGTAACAATTTTTTTGTCAGTTATAACAAGCGTTCTATTAGAACTACCAAGCTCTCCATATAAGATAATAACTTTTTGTTAGAAGTAACAATTTTTTCGTTTATGACAACAAGTTTTCTGTCATAAGTATCAGGTTTTCCTTAACGCTAACAAATTTTCTCATCGAATTAACAACTTTTTCATTAATACTAAGAAAATTTTACTTCACACTATCAAATTTCTCTCAGAAGTAACAAATTGTTTCTTAACAGTAGCAAATTTTTTCTAATAACACCAACTATTCTGTCAAGAATAACAAATTTCTGTTAGAGGTAACAATTTTTTCATCAGTAATAACAATTTTTCCCTTTAGAAGTAGCAAGTTTTCTGTCAAAAATAACGATTTTTTCTTAGAAGTAACAATTTTATGTTTATGATAACAAGTTTCTGTCAGAAGTAGCAAGTTTTTCTGAACACTAGCAAATTCTCCCTTCGAAATAACATTTGTTTCTTTAATACTAACAAAGTTTAATATCATCAAATTTCTCTTGGAAGTAATACTTGTTTCTTAATAGTAAGACATTTTTTTTAATAACAGCAAGTTTTCCATGAAAGATAACAAATATCTCTTAGAAGTAACATTTTTTTTGTTCATGATAACAAGTATTCTGTCAGAAGTAGAAAGTTTTCCGTCAAAGATAACAAATTTCTCTTAGAAGTAGTATTTTTTGTTTATGATAACAAGTTTTCTGTCAGAAGTAGCAAAACTTCCTTAACATTAACAAATTTTCTCATCGAAGTAACAACTTTTTCCTTAATACAAAATTTTACGTAACACTATCAAAAATCTCTTAGAAGGAAAAAGTTTTTTCTTAACAGTAACAAACTTTTCTAATAACACCAAGTTTTCCGTCAAAGATAAAAAATTTCTCTTAGAAGTAACAATTTTTCGTCAGTGATAACAATTTTTCCGTTAGAAGTAGCAGGTTTTTTTGTAAAAGATAACAAACTTTTCTCAGAATTGACAATTTTATGTTCATGATAACAAGTATTCTATGAAAATTAGCAAGTTTTCCTTAACACTTACAAATTTTCTCATCGAAGTAAGAAATTTTTGCCTAATACTAAAAACTTTTACATAACACTATCAAATTTCTCGTAGAAGCAACAGTTTTTTTCATAACAGAAAAAGAATTTCTAATAACACCAAGTTTTCTGTCAAA
This sequence comes from Artemia sp. Qi Xiang Cuo, assembly GCF_049724085.1. Taxonomy (NCBI): domain Eukaryota; kingdom Metazoa; phylum Arthropoda; class Branchiopoda; order Anostraca; family Artemiidae; genus Artemia; species Artemia sp. Qi Xiang Cuo. Next base: position 50,493,272 of record NC_142809.1, on the reverse strand, counting down.
GATAAAAAAATTCTCTTAGAAATAACAATATTTTCGTCAGTGATAACAATTTTCCCGTTAAAAATAGCTAATTTTCTGTCAAATATAACGAATTTTTCTAAGAAGTAACAATTTTATGTTTATGATAACAAGTTTTCTGATAGAAGTACCAAGTTTTTCTTAACATTAACAAAATTTTTCTTCGAACTAACAACATTTTTCCTTAATACTAACAAATTTTTACTTAATACCATCGAATATCTCTTGAAAGTAACACTTGTTTTTTAATAGTAAGAAAAATTTTTTCTAATAACAGCAAGTTTTCCGTCAAAGATAAAAAATTTCTCTTAGAAGTGACATTTTTTGTGTCAATGATAACAAGTTTTCTGTCAGAAGTAGTAAGATTTCCTAAACACTAACAAATTTTCTCATCACAGCTACCACTTTTTGCTAAACGCTAAAAAACTTTTACTTAACAATGTCAAATTTCTCTTAGAAATAACAGGTTTTTTCTTAGTAGTAAAACAATTTCTAATAGCAGCAAATGTTTCTTCAAAGATAACAAAAGTCTCTTAGAAGTAACAATTTTTTCGTTAGTGATAACAATTTATCCATTAGAAGTAGCAAGCTCTCTGTCAAAGATAACGAATATTTTTAGAGATAAAAATTTTATGGTTATGATAACGAGTTCTCTGTCAGAAGTAGCATGTTTTTCTTAACGCTAGAAAAATTTTCTCTTCAAATTAAAAACTTTTTCCTTAATGCCAAAAACTTTTGCTTAACACTAGCAACCTATCCCTTCAAAGTAGCAATTTTTTTCTTAATACTAACAAAGTTTGGCTTAATATCATCAAATTTCTCTTGGCAGTAAAACTTGTTTCTAAATAGTAAGAAATTTTTTCTAATAAAAGCAACTTTTCCGTCAAAGATAACAAATTTCTCTTAGAAGTAATATTTTTTGTTTATGATAACAAGTTTTCTGTTAGAATTAGCAAATTTTCCTTAACACTAACAAATTTTCTCATCAAAGTAAAAAATTTTTCCTTAATACTAACAAACTTTACTTAGCACTGTCATATTTCTCTTAGAAGTAACAGGTTTTTTCTTAACAGTAAAATTGTTTTTCTACTTGCACCAACTTTTCCGTCAAAGATAACAAGTTTCTCTTAGAAGTAAAAATTTGTTCGTCAGTGATACCAATTTTACCGTTAGAAATAGCAAGTTTTCTGTCAAAGATGACGAATTTTACTTATAAGTAACAATTTTATGTTTATGTTATTAAGTTATCTGTCAGAAGTAGCAAGTTTTTCTTAACACTAGAAAATATTCTCTTTGAAGTAACAACTTTTTCTTTAATATTAGCAATGCTCTACTTAATATCATCAAATTTCTCTTGAAAGTGAAACTTGTTTCTTAATAGTAAGAAATGTTTCTAATAACAGCAATTTTTCGTCAAAGATAAAAAATTTCTCTTAAAACTAAAATTTTTTTGTCTATGATAATAAGATTTCTGTAGGAAGTTTTCCTTAGCACTAACAAGTTTTTTCATCAAAGTAACAACTTCTTCCTTAATACTAACAAAATTTTACTTAACACTATCATATTTCTCTTAGAAGTAACAGATTTTATCCTAACAGTAACAATTTTTCTCTAATAGCACCAACTTCTCCGTCAAAGATAACAAATATCTCTTAGAAGTAACAATTTGTTCGTCAGTGATAACAATTTCCCCGTTAGAAGTAGCAAGTTTTCTGTCAAAAATAACGAGTTTTTCTTCGAAGTAGCAATTTTATGTTTAGGATATTAAGTTATCTGTCAGAAGTAGCAAGTTTTCTTAAGTTTTCTTAACACTCTAGAAAGTCTTTTCTTCAAAGCAACAACTTTTTTCCTTAATACTAACAAAGTTTTACTTAATATCATCAAATTTCTTTTGGAAGTGAAACTTGTTTCTTAATTGTAAGAAATATTTCCTAATAACAGCAAGTTTTCCATCAAAGATAAAAATTTATGTTAGAATTGAAAATTTTTTTATTTATGATAGCAAGTTTTCGGTCAAAAGTAGCAGGTTTTCCTTAACACTAACAAATTTTTTCATCGAAGTTACAACTTTTTGCTTAACATAAACAAACTTTTGCTTAAACCACTATCGAATTTATCTTAGAAATAACAGGTTTTTTCTTAACAGTAACACTTTTTCTCTAATAGCACCAATTTGTCCGTCAAATATAACAAGTTTCTCTTAGAAGTAACAATTTGTTTCTAATAACCACAATTTTTCCGTCAAAGCTAACAAATTTCTTTTAGAAGTAAAATGTTTTTATTATGATAACAAGTTTTCTGCAGGAAGTTTTCCTTAGCACTAACAAATTTTCTCATCAAAGTAACAACCATTTCCTTAATACTAACATACTTTTACTTAGCTCTAACATACTTTTACTTAGCTCTATCATATTTCTCTTCGAAGTAACAGGTTTTTCTTAAAAGTAAAAATTTTTCTCTAATAGCACCAAATTTTCCGTCAAAGATAACAAGTTTCTCTTAGAAGTAACAATTTGTTCGTCAGTGATAACAATTTTCCCGTTAGAAGTATCAAGTTTTCTGTCAAAGATAACGAATTTTTCTTAGAAGTAGCAATTTTATGTTTATGATATTAAGTTATATGTCAGAAGTAACTAGTTTTTTAACACTAGAAAATCTTCTCTTCGAAGTAACAACTTTTTTCCTTCATACTAACAAATTTTTACTTAATATCATCAAAGTTCTCTTGGAAGTGAGACTTGTTTCCTAATAGTAAGAAATATTTCTAATAACAGCGATTTTTCCGTCAAAGATAACAAATTTCTGCTAGAAGTAACATTATTTATTTATAATAATATGTTTTCTGTCAGAAGAAGCAAGTTTTTAATAACACTAACAAATTTTCTCTTCAAAGTAACAACTTTTCTCCTTAATACTAACATAGTTTTACTTAATATCATAAAATTTGTCCTGGAAGTAAAACTTGTTTCTTAGTAGTAAGAATTTTTTCTAATAACAGCAAGTTTTCCATCAAAGATAAAAAATTTCTCTTAAAATTGACAACTTTTTTGTTTATGATAACAAGTTTTCTGTCAGAAGTAACAAGTTTTCCTTAACACTAACAAATTTTCTCATCGAAGTAACAACTTTTTGCTTAATACTAACAGACTTTTTTGAACACTATCAAATTTGTCTTAGAAATAAGAGGTCTTTTCTTAATATTAGAATTATGAACAAAACTATATTAGAATAGTAAACAAAATTCTATTAGCATTAAGTTTTCCTTCAAAGATAACAAAATTCTCATAGAAATAACAATTTTTTCGTCAGTGATAACAATTTTCTATTAGAAGTGGCAGTTTTCTGTCAAATATAATGAATGTTTTTTAGAAGTAACAATTTTATGTTAATGATCACAAGTTTTCTGTCAGAAGCAGCAAGTTTATCTTAACACTAACAAATTTTCTCTTCAAAGTAACAACTTTTTCCTTAATACTAACAAACTTTTGATTAACACTAGCAAATTTTCCCATCGAAAGAAACAACTTTTTTCTTAATACTAACAAAGTTTTACTCAATGTCATCAGATTTCTCTTGGAAGTAACACTTGTTTCTAAATAGTAAGAAATTTTTTCTAATAGCAGCAAGTTTTTCGACAAAGACAACAAATTTCTCTTAGAAGTAACAGTTTTTGGTAATGATAACAAGTTATCTGTAGGAAGTTTTTCTTAGCACTAAACAATTTTCTCATCAAAGTAATAACTTTTTCCTTAATACTTATAAACTTTTCTTAACACTATCAAATTTTTCTTAGAAGTAACGGGTTTTTTCTTAACACTAAAAAAATTTTCCACTAGCACCAGCTTCTTCGTCAAAGATAAAAAGTTTCTCTTAGATTTAACAATTTTTTTCAGCGACAACAATTTTCCCGTTGAAAGTAGTAAGTTTCCTGTCAAAGATAATGAATTTTTCTTAGAAGTGATAATTTGATTTTTATGATAACAAATTTTCTGTCAGAAGTAGTAAGTGTTTTTAAACACTAGCAAAACAATTTTCTCCGAAGTAAAAACTTATTTCCTTAATACTAACAAAGTTTTACTTAATATCATCAAGTTTCTCTTGGAAGTAAAGCATGTTTCCTAATAGTAATATTTTTTTCTAATAACAGCAAGTTTATCGTCGAAGATAACCAATTTCTCTTAGAAGTAACATTTTTTGTTTATGATAGTACGTTTTTTGACATAATTAGCAAGTTTTCTTTATCACTAAAAAATTTTCTCTTCGGAGTAAAACTTCTTTCCTTAACACTACCAAAGTTTTACTTAATATCATCAAATTTCTCCTGGAAGTAAATCTTGTTTCTTAATTGTAAAAAAAGTTTTTCTAATGACAGCAAGTTATCCATCTAAGATAGCAAATTTCTCTGAGAAGTAACATTTTTTTTGTTTATGATGACAATTTTTCTGTCAGATATAGCAAGTTTCCTTAACACTAACAAATTTTTCTCATCGAGGTAACAACTTTTTCCTTAATACTAACAAATTTTTACTTAACTCTCAAATTTCTCTTAGAAGCATCAGGTTTTTTCTTAATATTTAAAAATTTCTAATAACACCAATGTTTCCGTCAAAGGTAACACATTTCTCTTAGAAATAACAATTTTTCGTCAGTGATAGCAATTTTTCTGTCAGAAGTAGCAAGCTTTCTGTCAAATATAACAAATTTTCCTTAGAAGTAACAATTTTATGTTTTGATGACAAGGTTTCTGTCCAAACTAGCAAGTTTTTCCTAACACTAACAAATTTTTTCCTTAATATTATTTCCTTAATAATAATTTTTACTTAATAATATAAACAAATTTTTTCCTTAATATTAACAAATATTTACTTAATATTATCAAATTTCTCTTGGAAGTAGCGTGTTTATTCTTAATAGTATCAAATTATATACAATAGTGCAAGTTTTCCTTCAAAGATAAAAAATTTCTCTTAAAAGTAAAAATTTTCTCTACCTTTAATTTAGTTTCATTTAAATTAGGATAACATGACCGCTCATGTTAACCTAAGTTAAATGAAACTAACTTGAAGATAGAGAAAATTGTTACTCCTACGAGAAATTTGTTGTCTTTGACGGAAAAATTGGTGCTATTAGATAAAATTTGTTACTGTTAAGAAAAAATCTTTTGCCTCTTAGAGAAAGCTGGCTGCTTCTGACAGAAACCTTGTTATCATAGAAAAAATGGTTACTTCTAACAGAAAAAGTGTTATCACTGACGAAAAAATTAATACTTCGAAGAGAATTTAGTTAGCTTTGACGGAAAGCTTGGTGCTATTAGAAAAAATTTCTTACTGTTAGGAAAAAACGTATAACGGTTAAGAGAAATTTGATAGTGTTAAGTAAAAGTTAGTTAGTATAAAGTAAAATTTGTTACTTCGATGAGAATTTTTGTTAGTGTTAAGAAAAACTTGCTACTTCTGAAAGAAAACTTGTTATCAAAAAAATAAAATTGTTACTTCTAAAAAAATTTTGTAGCATTGACAGAGAGCTTGCTACTTGTAATGGATAAGTTGCTATCCCTAACGAAAAATTTTTTACTTCTAAGAGAATTTGTCATCTTTGACGGAAAACTTGGTGCTATTAGAAAAAATTTCCTAATTTTAGTACAAAAAACATGTTACTTCTAAGAGAAACTTGATAGTGTTAAGTAAACGTATGTTAGTATTAAGAAAAAAGGTTTTACTTCGATGAGAAAATTGGTTAGCATTAAGGAAAACTTACTAGTTCAGACAAAAAACTTGTGATCATAAGCATAGAATTGTTATTTCTAAGAATTTTTTTTTTATTTTTGACTGAAAACTTGCTACTTCTAACGGAAACATTGTTATTACTGACGAAAAAGATTTACTTCAAAGAGAAATTTGTAATCTTTGACGGAAAACCTGGTGTTATTAGAAAAAATTTGTTACTATAAAGAAAAAATCTTTTACTTCTAAGAAAAATTTGATAGTTTTAAATAAAAAATTATTAGTAATAAGGAAAAAGTTGTAATTTCGATGAAAAAATTTTTTAGTGTTAGGGAACACTTGTTACTTCGGACAGAAAACTTATTATCATAGACAAAAAATGTTAATTCTAAGAGAAATATGTCATCTTTGACGAATAACTTGCTGTTATTAGAGAAAAATTTCTAAGTATTAAGAAAAAAGTTTAATTTTCTAGAGAAATTTGATGATATTAAGTAAAACTTTGTTAGTACTAACGGAAAAAGCTGTTACTTCGAAGAGAAAAAGTGCTATTGTTAAGAAAAACTTGCTACTTCTGACAGAAAACTTGTTATCATAAACTTAAATTTGTTACTTCTAAAAAAATTCGTTATCTTTAACAGAAAACTTGCTACTTCTAACAGAAAAATTGTTATCACTGAAAAAATTGTTACTTCTAAGAGAATTTTTTATCTGACGGAAAAGTTTAAGCTGTTAGAAAATATTGTTATTGTTAAGAAAAAAACCTGTTACTTGTATGAGAAATTTGATATTGTTAAGTAAAAGTTTGGCAGCATTAAGGGAAAAGTTGTTGCTTTGATGAGAAAATTTGTTTTTGTTCAAGAAAACTTACGACTTCTGACAGAAAACTTGTTATAATAAATATTATTTTGCTTCTTCTAATTAAAAGTTTTGATTACTATTTAGCCGTATCGCTTTTTTTATTGTTTTTTTTATTATTTAGAGGGGGTTCTCCCCTTAGTCAATACAACGCTCTTTACGTTAAAAGTTAAAAAAAATTTAATTCACAAACCCCTGAATCACAAAGGCCGTTAAATTAGAAAAGATAGCTCTTTTGAAAGCACTAAAAAACTGTAGCGTAAAGAGCGAGGTATTGAATTGTGGGATAACCCCCTCATATACGTAATAATTTCTGTTCGTTTTAAGTTCTAATGTCGCTTCTTACTTTCAGTTGAAAAAAACTTTTTTTTAATTTAATTATCTGATCGTTTTTTTAATAATTCTTGGAAATCCGGCGCCCCTTCATAGAAATATCCCTTACCCCAAAGAAACATCCTCCACGGAAAGATTCTCCCGATTAACCCCCTCCTCCAGCCCCTCCCCCTCCCCACCAGAAAATAATCCTTCCTGAAAACGTCTGTATGGGCAAAGTTCATAACTTGCAGCCCTTCCCCTGGGAACTTTGGGGGATTAAGTCATCCTAAAATACATATTTATTAGATTATCGACCATGCTGAACAAAATGCATATCTCAAAATTTTGATTGAGTCACTTTGAGAAAAAAAATGAGCGTGAGAGGGAGCCTAGTTGCTCTTCTTTTTTTGGTCACTTAAAAAGGGCACTAGAACTTTTAGTTTCCGTTTTAATGAGCCCTCCCACGGTATTCTAGGATCACCGGGTCGATACGATCACCCCTGGGAAAAAGAAAAAAAAAACAAAAAAACAAATAAACACGCATCCGTGATCTTTTTTCCGGCAAAAAATGGAAATTTCCACATTTTTGTAGATAGGAGCTTGAAACCTCCATAATAGGGTTCTCCGATACACTGAATATGATGTTGTGGTTTTCATTAGGGTTTTATAGCTTTTAGGGAGTCTTTCCCCCTTTTTTCAAAAATCAGCCCAATTTTCTCAGGCACGTAACTTTTGTTGGGTTAGATAACACCTTGATGACACTTGTATATTTGAAATGAAAATCAAAATTTGATTCTTTTGATGTTTCTATTAGTATCAAAATTCCATCTTTTAAAGTTTTAGTTACTATCGAGCCAGGGCACTCTTTACTTACAGTTGGTTACCACGAACTGTTTGAAACGTGTGGCTTCCAATAGAAATTTGACGATAAGAAAAACCTTGTTAGTGTTAAGGGAAAACATTGTTTCTTCGAAGAGAAAATTTGCTAGTGTTAAGAAAAGTTTGCTACTTCTGACAGAAAACTTGCAATCATAAACATAAAATTGTTACTTCTAAAAAATATTCGTTATTTTTGACAAAATACTTGCTATTTCGAACGGGAAAATTATTATCACTTATGAAAAAATCATTACTTCTTAGATAAATTTGTTATCTTTGACAGAAAACTTGGTACTATTGAAAGAAACTTGTTGGTGTCAAGAAGAAAACCTGTTACTTCTAAGTGAAATTTGATAGTGTTAAGTAATATGTTGTTAGTATTAAGGAAAAAGTTGTTACTTCGAAGACAAAATTTGTTATTATTGAGAACTTACTATTTATGATAGAAAACGTGTTATCATAAACGAAAAATTGTAACGTTTAAGAAAAATTTGTTATCTTTGATGGAAAACTTGCTAGTTCTAATAGAGAACTTGCTATCACTGACAATGAAATTGTTACTTTTAAGATAAATTTTTTATCTTTGACGGAAAACTTTGTGCTATTAGAATAAATTTGTTATTGTTAAGAAGTAACCTATTACTTCTAAGAGAAACTTTATAATGTTAACTAAGTGTTTGTTATTATTAAGCAAAAATGTTTTATTTTGATGAAAAAATTTGTTAGTGTTTAGGAAGACTTGCTAATTTTGATAGAATACTTGTTATCATGAACATGACATTTCTACATCTAAGGAAACATTGCTTTTTGTTAGGAAACATTTCTTACAATTAATAAACAAGTTTCACTTCAAAAATAAATTTGATTACATTAGGTAAAACTTTGTTAGTATTAAGCAACAATTTCTTACTTCGGTGAGAAAATTTTTAAGTGTTAAGAAAAACTTGCTAATTTTGATAGAATACTTGTTATCATGAAAATAACAGTGCTACTTCTAATAAAAAATTGTTATCTTTGACTGAAAACTTGTTACTTCTAACAGAAAAACTGTTATCATTGACAAAAAATTGTTACTTCAAAAAAAATATATTATTTTTGATGGAGAATTTGGTGTTGTTAAAAATTTTTTTACTATTAAAAAAAAACCTTTTACTTTTAATAGAAATTTATAGTGTCAAATAACTTGTTGGTATTAAGGAAAAAGTCTTTACTTTGATGAGAAAAGTTTTTAGTGTTAAGGAAAACTTGCCACTTGTGACAGAACACATTTTATCCTAAACATTAATTTGTTTTTTGTAAGAAAATTTCATTACCTTTTACAAAAAACTTGCTACTTCTAACGAAAAAAATCGTTATCACTTACAAAAAATTTTTGCCACTAAGAGAAATTTGTTATCTTTGATGGAAGAGTTGGAGCTATTAGCAAAAATTATTACTGTTAAGAAAAAACCTGTTATTTCTACGAGACATTTGATAGTGTCAAATAAAAGTTTCTTAGTATTGAGGAAAAAGTTTTTACTTTGATAAGAAAACTTGTCAGTGTTACGGAAAACTTGCTTCTTCTGACTGAAAACTTGTTATCATAAACAAAAAAATGTTACTTCTAAGGGAAATTTGTTATCTTTGACGGAAAATTTGATGTTATTAAAAAACCTCTCCTACTATTAAGAAACAAGTGATGCTTCCAAGAGATATTTGATGATAAGTAAAAATTTGTTAGCATTAAGGGAAAAAGTTGTTACTTCGAAGAGAAAATTTGCTAGTGTTAAGAAAAACTTGCTACTTCTGACAGAAAACTTAATATCATAAACATAAAATAGTTACATCTAAGAAAAATTCTTTATTTTTGACAGAAAACTTGCTAATTCTAACGGAAAAATTGTTATCACTGATGAAAAAACTGTTACTTATAAGATAAATTTGTTATCTTGAACGGAAAAGCAGGTGATATTAGAAAATTTTTGTTATTATTAAGTATAAGCCTCTTACTTCTAAAAGATATTTGACAGTTTTGAGTAAAAGTTTGTTAGTGTTAAGAAAGAAGTTGCTACTTTTATGAGAAAATGTGTTAATGTTAAGAAATATTTGAAACTTGTGACAGAAAACTTGTTATAATTAACGAAAAAATGTTTACTTCTAAGAAAAAGTAAGCTAAAGAATCGCATTAAACACTATATTTTTGAAAATAGAAAAGTTACCCTCTTTTTGCTTATGCTTAATACTCTATGCAATTTGCACAAGAGTACTACGCTATAACTACTTGCTAACACCCCAATGACAGCCGTCAGCGTCATTGTAAGCGTCTTCTAACGTTTGAAACACACATACACAAACACACACACTCACACAGACACACTCACACAAAAACACACACAAACACAAACAAAGCAGCAATTTTTCCGTCAAAGATAAAAAATTCTCTTTGCTTTGTTTATGATAACAAGTTTTCTTTCAGAAATAGTAAGTTTTTTTTAGCACTAACATATTTTCTCATCGAAGCTACTAAATTTTTCCTTAATACTAACAAACTTTTACTTAACATTACCAAATTTACCTTGGATGTAACAGTTTTTTTTAAAGTAAGAATTTTCCTTCATAGGAAAACAATTAAACCAAATAAGATTCGAGTCTGGACCAGAAAAACTATGTGAGCCATTAAAAATAAAAACACTTACAGAACAAGCAGACGAATCAAATAAAAGTTCATAGCAGAAAGTTCACCGTCAAACTTAACAAAATTTCTTAGAAGTAAAAATTTTTTGGTCATTGATAACAAGTTTTCTTTTAGAACTAGCAAGTTTTCCGTAAAAGATAAAAAAATCTTCTTAGAAGTAACCTTTGTTTCGTTTATCATAACAAGTTTTCTGTCAGAAGTAGCATGGTTTCCTTAACTCCAACAAATGTTCTCGTCGAAGTAAAAAATTTTTCCTTAATACTAACAAAGTTTTACTTAGCACTATCAAATTTCTCTTAAAAGCAACAGGTTTTTTTCTTAATACTAACAAATTTCTTTTAATAACACCAGGTTTCCTGTCGGGGATAACAAATTTTTATTAGAAGTAACAATTTTTTCGTCAGTTATATTAAGCGTTCTATTAGAACTACCAAGTTCTCCATATAATATAATAAATTTTTGTTAGAAGTAACAATTTTTTCATTTATGACAACAAGTTTTCTGTCAGAAGTATCAGGTTTTCCTTAACGCTATCAAGTTTTCTCATTGAATTATCAACTTTTTCCTTAATACTCAGAAAATTTTACGAATTGTTTCTTAGCAGTAGCAAATTTTTTCTAGTAACACCAACTATTCTGTCAAGGATAAAAAATTTCTGTTAGAGGTAACAATTTTTTCATCTGTAATAAGAATTTTCCCCTTTAGAAGTAGCAAGTTTTCTGTCAAAAATAACGAATATTTCTTAGAAGTAACAATTTTTTGTTTATGATAACAAGTTTTCTGTCAGAAGTAACAAGTTTTCTGTCAGAAGTAGCAAGTTTTTCTTAACACTAGCAAATTCTCCCTTCGAAATAACATTTTTTTCTTTAGTACTAACAAAGTTTAATATCATCAAATTTCTCTTGGAAGTAATACTTATTTCTTAATAGTAAAAAATTGTTTCTAATAGCAGCAAGTTTTCCATCAAAGATAACAAATATCTCTTAGAAGTAAAATTTTTTTGTTCATGATAGCAAGTTTTCTGTCAGAAGTAGAAAGTTTTCTGTCAAAGATAACAAATTTCTCTTAAAAGTAATATTTTTCGTTTATGATAAAAAGTTTCCTGTCAGAAGTAGCAAAACTTCCTTAACACTAATAAATTTTCTCATCAAGGTAACAACATTTTCCTTAATACTAACAAAATTTTACTTAACACTATCAAAAATCTCTTAGAAGGGAAAGGTTTTTTCTTAAAAGTAACAAACTTTTTCTAATAACACCAATTTTTCCGTCGAAGATAACAAATTTCTCTTATAAGTAATAATTTTTTGTCAGTGATAACAATTTTTCCGTTAGAAGTAGCAGGTTTTCTGTGAAAGATTACAAATTTTTCTTGGAAGTGACAATTTTATGTTCATGATAACAAGTATTCTATCAAAATTAGCAAGTTTTCCTTAACACTTACAAATTTTCTCATCGAAGTCAGAAATTTTTGCTTAATACTAAAAAACTTTTACATAACACTATCAAATTTCTCTTAGGAGCAACAGGTTTTTCCATAACAGAAACATTCTAATAACACCAAGTTTTCCGTCAAAGATAAAAAAATTCTCTTAGATATAACAATATTTTCGTCAGTGATAACAATTTTCCCGTTAAAAGTAGCTAGCTTTCTGTCAAATATAACGAATTTTTCTAAGAAGTAACAATTTTATGTTTATGATAACAAGTTTTCTGTCAGAAGTAGCAAGTTTTTCTTAACATTAACAAAATTTCTCTTCGAACTAACAACATTTTCCCTTAATCCTAACATAGTTATACTTAATATCATCAAATTTCTCCTGGAAGTAAAACTTGTTCCTTAATAGTAAGAAAAATTTTTCTAATAACAGCAAGTTTTCCATCAAAGTTATAAATTTCTCTTAGAAGTAGCAATTTTTTTTTTTATGATAACAAGTTTTATTTCAGAAGTAGTAAGATTTCCTAAACACTAACAAATTTTCTCATTACAGCAACCATTTTTTGCTAAATGCTAAAAAACTTTTACTTAACAATATCAAATTTCTCTTAGAAATAACAGGTTTTTTCTTAGTAGTAAAAAAATTTCTAAAAGCAGCAAATTTTTCTTCAAAGATAACAAAAATCTCTTAGAAGTAACAATTTTTTCGTCAGTGATAACAATTTTTCCGTTAGAAGTCGCAAGTTTTCTGTCAAAGATAACGAATTTTTCTTAGAGATAAAAAGTTATGGTTATGATAAAAAGTTTTCCGTCTTAAGTAGCATGTATTTCTTAACGCTAGCAAAATTTTCTCTTAAAGTAAAAACTTTTTCCTTAATACCAAAAACTTTTGCTTAACACTAGCAACCTTTCCCTTCAAAGTAGCAATTTTTTTCTTAATACTAACAAAGTTTTGCTTAATATCATCAAATTTCTCTTGGCAGTAAAACTTGTTTCTAAATAGTAAGCAAATGTTCTAATAAAAGCAACTTTTCCGTCAAAGATAACAAATTTCTCTTAGAAGTAATATTTTTTGTTTATGATAACAAGTTTTCTGTTAGAATTAGCAAATTTTCCTTAACACTAACAAATTTTCTCATCAAAGTAAAAAATTTTTCCTTAATACTAACAAACTTTACTTAGCACTACCATATTTCTGTTAGAAGTAACAGGTTTTTTCTTAACAGTAAAAATTTTTTTCTAATAGCACCAAATTTTCAGTCAAAGATAACAAGTTTCTCTTAGAAGTAAAAATTCCTTCGTCAGTGATAACAATTTTCCCGTTAGAAGTAGCAAGTTTTCTGTCAAAGATGACGAATTTTACTTATAATTAACAATTTTATGTTTATGATATTAAGTTATGTGTCAGAAGTAGCAAGTTTTTCTTAACACTATAAAATCTTCTCTTCGAAGCAACAACTTTTTTCTTTAATATTAGCAATGCTCTACTTAATATCATTAAATTTCTCTTGAAAGTGAAACTTGTTTCTTAATAGTTTCTAATAACTTAGTTTCTAATAATAGAAATGTTTCTAATAACAGCAATTTTTCGTCAAAGATAACAAAGATAACAGATAACAAAATATTACTTAAAAGTAACATTTTTTTGTTTATGATAATAAGTTTTCTGTAGGAAGTTTTCCTTAGCACTAACAAGTTTTTTCATAAAAAGTAACAACTTCTTCCTTAATACTAACAAATTTTTACATAACACTATCATATTTCTCTTATAAGTAACAGGTTTTATCTTAGCAGTAACAATTTGTCTCTAATAGCACCAACTTCTCCGTCAAAGATAACAAATTTATCTTAGAAGTAACAATTTGTTCGTCAGTGATAACAATTTCCCCGTTAGAAGTAGCAAGTTTTGTGTCAAAGATAACGAATTTTTCTTCGAAGTAACAATTTTATATTTATGATATTAAGTTATCTGTCAGAAGTAGCAAGTTTTCTTAACACTCTAGAAAGTCTATTCTTCGAAATAATAACTTTTTTCCTTAATACTAACAAAGTTTTACTTAATATCATCAAATTTCTTTTGGAAGTGAAACTTGTTTCTTAATTGTAAGATATGTTTCCTAATAACATCAAGTTTTCCATCAAAGATAAAAAAATATCTTAGAATTGAAAATTCTTTATTTATGATAACAAGTTTTCGGTCAAAAGTAGCAGGTTTTCCTTAACACTAACAAATTTTCTCATCGAAGTAACAACTTTTTGCTTAACATTAACAAACTTTCGCTTAAACTATTATCAAATTTATCTTAGAAATAACAGTTTTTTTCTTAACAGTAACACTTTTTCTCTAATGGCACCACATTATCTGTCAAATATAACAAGTTTCTCTTATAAGTAACAATTTGTTTCTAATAACCGCAATTTTTCCATCAAACATAACAAATTTCTCTTAGAAGTAAAATGTTTTTATTATGATAACAAGTTTAATGTAGGAAGTTTTTCTTAGCACTAAGAAATTTTCTCATCAAAGTAACAACCATTCTCTTAATACTAACATACTTTTACTTAGCTCTATCATATTTCTCTTAGAAGTAACAGGTTTTTTCTTAAAAGTAACTATTTTTATCTAATAGCACCAACTTTTCCGTCAAAGATAAACAAGTTTCTCTTAGAAGTAACAATTTGTTCGTCAGTGATAACAATTTTCCCGTTAGAAGTAGCAAGTTTTCTGTCAAAGATAGCGAATTTTTTCGAGAAATAGCAATTTCATGTTTATGATATTAAGTTATATATCAGAAGTAACTAGTTTTTAATACTAGAAAATCTTCTCTTCGAAGTAACAACTTTTTTCCTTTCATACTAACAAAGTTTTACTTAATATCATCAAAGTTCTCTTGGAAGTGAGACTTGTTTCCTAATAGTAAGAAATATTTCTAATAACAGCGATTTATCCGTCAAAGATAACAAATTTCTCCAAGAAATAACATTTTTTATTTATGATAACATGTTTTTTGTCAGAAGAAGCAAATTTTTATTAACATCAACAACTTTTTTCTTCACAGTAACAACTTTTCTCCATAATACTAACAAAGTTTTACTTAATATCATAAAATTTCGAATGGAAGTAAAACTTGTCTCTTAATAGTAAGAATTTTTTCTAATAACAGCAAGTTTTCCATCAAAGATAAAAAATTTCTCTTAAAATTGACAACTTTTTTGTTTATGATAACAAGTTTTCTGTCAGAAGTAACAAGTTTTCCTTAACACTATCGAATTTTTTCATCGAAGTAACAGCTTTTTGCTTAATACTAACAGACTTTTTTTTAACACTATCAAATTTCTCTTAGAAATAAGAGGTCTTTTCTTAATATTAGAATTATAAACAAAACTATATTAGAATAGTAAACAAAATTATAATAGCATTAAGTTTTCTTTCAAAGATAACGAAATTCTCTTAGAAATAACAATTTTTTCGTCAGTGATAACAATTTTTCCGTTAGAAGTGGAAGTTTTCAGTCAAATATAACGAATGTTTCTTAGAAGTAACAATTTTATATTAATGATCACAAGTTTTCTGTCAGAAGCAGCAAGTTTTTCTTAACACTAAAAATTTTCTCTTCAAAGAACAGCTTTTTTCTTAATTTACAAACTTTCGCTTAACACTAGCAAATTTTCCCGTCGAAGAAACAACTTTTTTTCTGAATACTAACAAAGTTTTACTCAATGTCATCAGATTTCCTCTTGGAAGTAACACTTGTTTCTAAATAGTAAGAAATTTTTTATAATAGCAGCAAGTTTTCAGTCAAAGACAAAAAATTTCTCTTAGAAGTAATAGTTTTTGGTAATGATAACAAGTTATCTGTAGGAAGTTTCTCTTAGCACTAAAAAAATTTCTCATCAAAGTAATAACTTTTTCCTTAATCCTAACAAACTTTTTCTTAACACTATCAAATTTTTCTTAGAAGTAACGGATTTTTTCTTAACACTAAAAAAATTTTCTACTAGCACCAGCTTCTCCGTCAAAAATAACAGGTTTCTCTTAGCTGTAACAATTTTATTTCAGCGACAACAATTTTCCCATTGGAAGTAGTAAGTTTTCTGTCAAACATAATGAATTTTTCTTAAAAGTGATAATTTGATTTTTATGATAACAAGTTTTCTGTCAGAAGTAGCAAGTGTTTTTAAACACTAGCAAAACATA
Source organism: Artemia sp. Qi Xiang Cuo (assembly GCF_049724085.1). Lineage (NCBI taxonomy): Eukaryota > Metazoa > Arthropoda > Branchiopoda > Anostraca > Artemiidae > Artemia > Artemia sp. Qi Xiang Cuo. Next base: position 50,477,169 of record NC_142809.1, on the reverse strand, counting down.
TTTTCTTCGAAGTAACAACTTATTTCCTTAATACTAACAAAGTTTTACTTAATATCATCAAGTTTCTCTTGGAAGTAAAGCTTGTTTCCTAATAGTAATATTTTTTCTAATAAAAGCAAGTTTATCGTGGAAGATAACCAATTTCTCTTAGAAGTAACATTTTTTTGTTTATGATAGTACGTTTTTGACATAATTAGCAAGTTTTCTTTATCACTAACAAATTTTTTCTTCGGAGTAAAAACTTTTTTCCTTAACACTTCCAAAGTTTTACTTAATATCATCAAATTTCTCCTGGAAGTAAATCTTGTTTCTTAATTATAAAAAAAGTTTTTCTAATAACAGCAAGTTTTCCATCAAAGATAGCAAATTTCTCTTAGAAGTAACATTTTTTTGTTTATGGTGACAATTTTTCTGTCAGATATTGCAAGTTTTCCTTAACACTAAAAAAATTTTCTCATCGAGGTAACAACTTTTTCGTTAATACTAACAAATTTTTACTTAACTCTCAAATTTCTCTTATAAGCAACAGATTTTTTCTTAATATTTAAAAATTTCTAATAACACCAATGTTTCCGTCAAAGGTAACACATATCTCTTAGAAATAACAATTTTTCGTCATTGATAGCAATTTTTCTGTCAGAAGTAGCAAGCTTTCTGTCAAATATAACAAATTTTCCTTAGAAGTAACAATTTTGTGTTTATGTTAACAAGGTTTCTGTCCAAACTAGCAAGTTTATCCTAGCGTTAAGAAATTTATTCTTCGAAGCAACAACTTTTCCTTAATACTAACAAACATTTACTTAATATTATCAAATTTCTTTTGGAAGTAGCGTGTTTATTCTTAATAGTATCAAATTATATACAATAGTGCAAGTTTTCCTTCAAAGATAAAAAATTTCTCTTAAAAGTAAAAATTTTCTCTACCTTTAATTTAGTTTCATTTAAATTAGGTTAACATGACCAATCATGCTAACCTAAGTTAAATGAAACTAACTTAAAGATAGAGAAAATTGTTACTCCTACGAGAAATTTGTTGTCTTTGACGGAAAACTTGCCGCTATTAGATAAAATTTGTTACTGTTAAGAAAAAATCTTTTACCTCTTAAAGAAATTTGATAATTTTAAGTAAAATTTTGTTAGTATTAAGGGAAAAGTTGTTACTTCAATGAGAAAATTTGCTAGTTTTAAGGAAACCTGGCTACTTCTGACAGAAAACTTGTTATCATAGAAGAAAAATTGTTACTTCTAACGGAAAAGTGTTATCACTGACGAAAAAATTAAGACTTCGAAGAGAATTTAGTAATCTTTGACGGAAAACTTGGTGCTATTAGAAAAAATTGCTTACTGTTGGGAAAAAACGTATAACGCTTAAGAGAAATTTGATAGTGTTAAGTAAAAATTAGTTAGTATAAAGTAAAAAGTTGTTACTTCGATAAGAAAATTTTTTAGTGTTGAGAAAAACTTGCTAATTCTGACAGAAAACTTGTTATCATAAACACGAAATTGTTACTTCGAAGAAAAAATTTTTATCTTTGACAGAAAACTTGCTACTTCTAGCGGAAAAGTTGTTATCACTGACGAAAAAATTTTTATTTCTAAAAGAATTTGTCATCTTTGACGGAAAACATGGTGCTATTAAAAAAAATTTCTTACTTTTAGTAAAAAAAAATGTTACTTCTAAGAGAAATTTGATAGTGTTAAGTAAACGTATGATAGTATTAAGCAAAAAGGTTTTACTTCGATGAGAAAATTGGTTAGCATTATGGAAAACTTACTAGTTCGGACAAAAAACTTGTGATCATAAGCATAGAATTGTTATTTCTAAGAAAATTTTTTTATTTTTGACAGAAAACCTGCCACTTCTAACAAGAAACTTACTTTTACTAACGAAAAACTTCGACTTCTGAGAGAAATGTGTAATTTTTGATGAAAAAACTGCTGCTGTTAGAGAAAGATTGTTACCATTAAGAAAAATCTGTTTCTTCTAAGAGAAAGTTCATAGTGTTAAATAAAAAATTATTAGTAATAAGGAAAAAGTTGTAACTTCGATGAGAAAATTTGTTATTGTTAGGGAACACTTGTTACTTTTGACAAAAAACTTCTTATCATAGACAAAAAATGTTATTTCTAAGAGAAATATGTTATCTTTGACGAAAAACTTGCTGTTATTAGAGAAAAATTTCGAAGTATTAAGAAAAAAGTTTTATTTTCTAGAGAAATTTGATGATATTAAGTACAACTTTGTTAGTATTAACGGAAAAAGTTGTTACTTCGAAGAGAAAATGTGCTATTGTTAAGAAAAACTGGCTACTTCTGATAGAAAACTTGTTATCATGAACTTAAATTTGTTACTTCTAAAAGAAATTCGTTATCTTTAACAGAAAACTTGCTACTTCTAACGAAAAAACTGTTATCACTGAAAAAAAAGTTACTTCTAAGAGAAATTTTTTATCTGACAGAAAAGTTTAAGCTGTTAGAAAATATTGTTACTGCTAAGAAAAAACCTGTTACTTCTATGAGAAATTTGATGGTGTCAAGTAAAAGTTTTGCAGTATTAAGGAAAAAGTTGTTGCTTTGATGAGAAAATTTGTTTTTGTTAAAGAAAACTTATGACTTCTGACAGAAAACTTGTTATAATAAACATTAAATTGTTTCTTCTCATTAAAAATTTTGATTACTATTTAGCCGTATCGCTTGTTTTTTTACTGTTTTTTTTATTACGTAGAGGGTACCCTTAGTCAATACAACGCTCTTTACGTTAAAAGTTAAAAAAATTTTAATTCACAAACCCCTGAATCACAAAGGCCGTTTAATTAGAATAGATAGCTCTTTTGAAAGCACTAAAAAACTGTAGCGTAAAGAGCGAGGTATTGAACTCTGGGAGAAGCCCCTCATATACGTAATAATTTCTGTTCGTTTTAAGTTCTAATGTCGTTTCTTACTTTCAGTTGAAAAAACTTTTTTTTAATTTAATTATCTGATCGTTTTTTAAATAATGCTTGGAAATCCGGCGCCCTTTCATAGAAATATCCCTTACCCCAAAGAAACATCCTCCACGGAAAGATTCTCCCGTGTAACCCCCTCCTCCAGCCCCTCCCCTCCCCACCAGAAAAAATCCTTCCTGAAAACGTCTGTATGGGCAAAGTTCATAACTTGCAGCCCTTCCCCTGGGAACTCTGGGGATTAAGTTATCCTAAAAGACATATTTATTAGATTTTCGACCATGCTGAACAAAATTCCTATCTCAAAATTTTGATCGGGTGACTTTGAGAAAAAAAATTAGCGTGGGAGGGGGCCTAGTTGCCCTCTTTTTTGGTCACTTAAAAAGGGCACTAGAACTTTTAATTTCCATTCTAATGAGCCCTCCCACGGTATTCTAGGACCACCAGGTCGATACGATCACCCCTGGGAAAAAGAAAAAAAAACAGAACAACAAATAAACACGCATCCGTGATCTTTTTCTGGCAAAAAATGGAAAATTCCACATTTTTTAGATAGGAGCTTGAAACATCCACAGTAGGGTTCTCTGATACGTTGAATATAATGTTGTGATTTTCATTAAGGTTCTACAATTTTTAGGGGGTCTTTCCCCTTTTTTTGAAAATCAGCCAAATTTTCTCAGGCGCGTAACTTTTGGTGGGTAAGATAACAACTTGATGAAACTTGTATATTTGAAACCAAAATCAAAATCTGATTCTTTTGATGTATCTATTGGTATCAAAATTCCGTGTTTTAAAGTTTCGGTTACTATTGAGCCAGGTCACTCCTTACTTACAGTTCGTTACCACGAACTGTTTGAAACGTGTGGCTTCCAATAGAAATTTGACGATAAGTAAAACTTTGTTAGTGAAAGAGAAAAAATTTTTACTTCGAAGAGAAAATTTGCTAGTGTTAAGAAAAGTTTGCTACTACTGACAGAAAACTTGCTATCATAAACATAAAATTGTAACTTCTAAGATATATTCGTTATTTTTGACAAAATTACTTGCTACTTTGAACGGGAAAATTATTATCACTTATGAAAAAATTGTTACTTCTGAGACAAGTTTGTTATCTTTCACAGAAAACTTGGTGCTATTAGAAGACACTTGTTGGTGTCAAGAAGAAAACCTGTTACTTCTAAGTGAAATTTGATATTGTTAAGTAAAATGTTGTTAGTATTAAGGAAAAAGTTGTTACTTCGACGACAAAATTTGTTAGTATTGAGAACTTGCTATTTCTGACAGAAAACTTGTTATCATAAACGAAAAAATTGTAACGTTTAAGAAAAATTTGTTATCTTTGATGGAAAACTTGCTAGTTCTAATAGAAAACTTGCTATCACTGACGATGAAATTGTTACTTCTAGAGAAGTTTTTTATCTTTGACGGAAAACTTTGTGCTATTAGAAGAAATTTTTTAGTGTTAAGAAGTAACCTGTTATTTCTAAGAGAAACTTTATAATGTTAACTAAGTGTTTGTTATTATTAAGCAAAAATGTTTTATTTCGATGAGAAAATTTTTTAGTGTTAAGGAAAACTTGCTAATTTTGATAGAATACTTGTTATTAGGAACATAACATTGCTACTTCTAAGGAAACATTGCTTGTTATTAGGAAACATTTCTTACAATTAAGAAACAAGTTTCACTTCCAAAAGAAATTTGATGATATTAGGTAAAACTTTGTTAGTATTAAGCAAAAATTTCTTACTTCGATGAGAAAATTTGTAAGTGTTAAGGAAAACTTGCTAATTTTGATAGAATACTTGTTATCATGAACATAACATTGCTACTTCTAATAAAAATTTGTTATCTTTGACTGAAAACTTGCTAATTCTAACGGAAAAACTGTTATCACTGAAGAAAAATTGTTACTTCTAAGAAAAATTTACTATTTTTGATAGAGAACTTGGTGTTGTTAAAAATTTTTTACTATTAAAAAAAAACCTTTTACTTTTAATAAAAATTTATAGTGTCAAGTAACTTGTTGGTATTAAGGAAACAGTCTTTACTTTGATGAGAAAAGTTTTTAGTGTTAAAGAAAACTTGCCACTTGTGACAGAAAACATTTTATCCTAAACATTAATTTGTTTTTTGTAAGAAAATTTCATTACCTTTTACAAAAAACTTGCTACTTCTAACGAAAAAAATCGTTATCACTTACAAAAAATTTTTGCCGCTAAGAGAAATTTGTTATCTTTGACGGAAGAGTTGAAGCTATTAGAAAAAATTGTTACTGTTAAGAAAAAACCTGTTACTTCTACGAGAAATTTGATAGTGTCAAATAAAAGTTTGTAAGTATTAAGGAAGAAGTTGCTACTTTTATGAGAAAATGTGTTAGTGTTAAGAAACATTCGCTCCTTGTGACAGAAACTTGTTATCATAAACGAAAAAATTGTTACTTCTAAGAAAAATTTGTTATCTTTGATGGAAAACTTGCTAATTCTAACAGAAAGCTTGTTATCACTGACGAAAAAGTTGTTACTTCTACGAAAAAATTTTTAACTTTGAAGACGAATTTGCTGCTATTATAAAAAATTGTTACTATTAAGAAAAAACCTGTTACTTCCAAGAGAAATTTTGTTGAGTTAAGTAAAAGTTTTTAAGTATTAAGGAAAAATTTGTTACTTCAGTGAGAACATTTGTTAGTGTTAAGGAAAACATGCTACTTCCGACAGAAAACTTTTTTCATAAACAAAAAAATTGTTACTTCTAAGGAGCATTTGTTTTCTTTGACGGAAAACTTGCTAGTTCTAACAGATAACTTGGAAAAATTGTTACTTCTAAGAGAAATGTGTTAACTTTGACGGAAAACTTGGTGCCATTAGAATAAATTTGTTAGTATTAAGAAAAAACCTGTTACTTCTAAGAAAAATTTGACAGTCGTAAGTAAAAGTTTGTTAGTATTAAGGAAACAGTTGTTACTTTAATGAGAAAATTTGTTATCGTAAACAAAAAAATTGTTACTTCTAAGAAAAATTTGTTATCTTTGACGGAATACTTGCTATTTCTCAAAGAAATCTTGTTATCACTGACTAAAAAATTATTACTTCTAAGAGAAATTTGTAAACTTTGACGATGAACTTGCTGCCATTAGAAAAAAATGTGCTACTATTAAGGAAAATCTGTCACTTCCAAGGGAAATTTGGTAGTTTTAAGGTAAAAGTTTGTTAGTATTTTTTTTAAATGTTGCAACTTCGATGAGAAAATTCTTTAGTGTGAAGAAAAATTGTTATCACAAACAAAAAATGTTACTTCTAAGAGATTTTTTTATGTTTGATGGAAAAATTGCCGCTTTGTGTGTGTTTGTTTTTGTGTTTGTGTCTGTGTGTGTGTTTGTGTTTTTGTGTGTATTTCATACTTTAGAAGAAGTTCCCATTGGTGCTGACGGGTGTCGTAAGGGTGCTTGAGAGTAGCTTTAATGTGTTACTGTGGTTTGAGTTACTTAGAGTATCAAACACTAGCAGCGAACGGGGGCGACTTCTCTGTTTTCAAGAATTTAGTGTTTAATGCAAATCTTTAGCTTGTTTTCGGAGCTAAAAAGGTTGAAAATGTCCTAGGGGAGGGAGAGTTCTACCATTTGGATGATGGAGGGGGTGATGAGGGCTAGTATCAGTGTGAATACAGTGTTGCTCTGCCATTCCGCTCTGGGCCCTAAGTGTACTTTCTAGCAATTGGGTATCTACTCTTTTCGCAAGATGACCCATTTATCTTCCAACCTATCCCATCGTGTGTCATTGCTTAAGATTAGCACAATTATTTATGCTGCACCCACGGTTGTGCCCATGTTCGTTTACAATTAGGGATTCTCCATGGACTCCTTGAGTCTAGTTTGTGAGATACAATTGTGTCTTCCATATTAGACCTCGTCACGGAAATCCTGGGGATCTTACAGAAAAACAATGTACCAAGAATGGGTAGGAATCATGCCAATACTGAAGAAATATTAGGACACTTGGAATTCCGGGTGGCCTGCTAGGGGTGGGAATCCTGCCAGCTGGAAACCGGGGTTCCTTAGGAATCTTGCCAGGGGTGCTGCGATGTCAGAGGGCATGTCTTTAAGTCCTAAAGGAATAGGGATGAGCATGCATTTGAAATCCTATATTAATTTCCTAGGGATACGTTTGAAATCCCATGTTAATTCCTTATTATTGCTACTTTTGAAGTTATCTTGAGCATAATCATTTTTAACCTCCTTTATCGCCTAGCCGAAGTCCGGATTCCATCCCCGGACCAAATAAATACTGACCAAGCTCCCGCGCAGCGCGTCGGATGGATGGGAAAAAATTTCATGAAAAAGAATTTCCCCTTTGCGCGTTTTGAAATTTTTGCTGAAAAATGCCTCCCTGGGTTGCGTGAGGGCTGAGACAAAAGGAAGTCATGTGAAAATCAGAGGTTCTGTAGAACAAGGGTTCAGCTAAACGGTCTTAGTTGCACGGTTATAAACATGGGCTTGGCTTGCGAAAACTTGATTGACGGGATTTAAAGGCATCATTTTTAATAAGAAATACCTGAATTATATCTTGGGGGTTCGGGATGGGGAGCGATGACAGAGGGGTGCTTTATGCCATCCATAGTTTGCCAAGGTGATGTACATTTCCATGGACTAGAATACTCTAGAGCTTAAAGATAAGGCGGAGGTGTTAAATGAATTTTCGGTAGAGGGAGAGTGAAATCTAGCATCTCTGTCTAAGGAAAGATGCATTTCGTTTAAAAGGCTCTTAATATAGCATAAATTTAACTTTATTATAAAAGGCACCCCTCCTCTGGAACATCTTGGTTGGACCCCTCTCCTCCCATCCTTCTTTAATTTAAAAATGTTATTGTTTATATTTTATCCCTTTGTAAGCCTTTTCAGGTTTCGTTTTGTTCCTTTCGCATTGTCCCCTCTCAAAACGTTGTATTCTCATAAGTTCCCTAATTGCATATTTGCCTTGGGAACAGTAATTTTTCGAAATAAAATTTCCCCTTTTCACGTTTTGATATTGTTGCTGAAAAAAATGCCCCCTGGGTTGCGTGAGGGCTAAGACAAACCACACGGAGGGGTGGACACTCCCTCGGAAGTGGGTTATGGACGGTACCCGTGACCGCCGGCCGGGTACCAATGGCGGGCCACTCTGGGCCGCGGGAGGAGCGACAATAACACAAAAAACTTTTAAAAATTAAATATTTGAAAATTACCGTTTTGCGCAACAAAAAAAAAATTATAAATATAAGATAACTGGGAAAAAATGACTAGATAAAAAAGGCAGTGCGGAGCTAGCGAAGGAAAGACGGCTTTCCTCCCCCCCCTCCCACAGATGCCCCCTCCCCTCCCCCGACTATAAGTTTTTTCCAGATTGAGTTGTTTCAGAGGCGACAATGCCGTATGAAGCAGGTTCGTTTCTAAAATGTGTCATTAACTTGAAGCTGGGTGAATATAATATCAAGAAATAATCAATAAAAATATTGAATTAGGTTGTATGTATTATAATCACACGATGCATTTTATTGCGTAAGAAGTTAGCTCTTCTGTCAACATTGCTCTCTGGAAATACTTGTTTGGAGTCCTCTCCCTCCCCTCTCTCCTCAAATTACGCATTTTATTGTTCATATTTTATCCTTTGATAAGCAACAATCATACCTAAATATTGCATCTATTATCAAGGCACCCTCTGGAAATGATAGCTAGGTGGAGGGTGGGGCCTATTGTTAGGATATTGTGAAACAGTCAAAAATTTAGCTCAATGAAAACCGGGTATTTTCCTTAAAAGCTCTTAATATGTGTTAAATTTGCATCTAATATCAACCTTATTCCTCCGATATTGCATGCTAGGGGGAAGCGTATTGTCGCGATAGTGGGAAATCTAGTATCCCACTAAAAGAAACGATACATTCTCCTTTTATCGTTATAAATATCTTGACAGTGATTGTCTTTGAAAATCAATATTCCCCGTCTTCGTTTCAAATTATGCAGATGCACGCAAAAACAACGGCGCTTGCTAGGGAACACCTGTGACATCAAGGGGACTGTGTTATTTACTGAAAGTATTTCTCTAACATAGAACATTAGGAATGGCTTGTTTGTCTTTCTGGTTATGGCAAAAATCCATGGGATGGGAATGACCTTTCGAGTCCTGGTGGGGTCAAGAACTATGGAAAAAAACCCCTAAAAGCATAGCATATATTTAATAAGTAATTATTTAAAAAAAAACTACATTTTCTAATGAATTAAAGAGGCTGAGTCACAAGTTCGAAGCTTAAAACGTACAGGGATTAGGAGGTGCAGTTGGGGGGCTACAGCCCCCCAAACCCCCGCTTCTGTATATAAAAGGGGCTGTGCCCTCCTCAACGCCTCGCTCTTTACGCTAAAGTTTTTATTATTTAAAAAAAAAGAGTTGCAAGAAAGTCAACCTTTAGCGTAAAGAGCGAGGTGTTGGGGAGGGCACATCCCCTTTCATATACAGACGCGGGGGTTTGGGGGGCGGTAGCCCCCCAACTGCATCTCCTAATTCCAGTACGGTTTAAGGTTCGAACTTGTGACTCAGCCTCTTTAACTCTTTAGAAAACGTAGTTTTTTTCAAATAATTTCTGCACGTTTTTCTATAGTTTATTACTTATTATTGCTTGACTAACAGTTTGTTTTTATTTGCAGTTTTTATTGATGAGGGGCTGCTGACTTCCGCCCCTTCTTTGTTTGAAAATTCCTGTATTGCTGCGTTTATGTCCTGAATACTTAAATCACAATCACAATCAGATTCTATTTGTTCAACTTTTCTTTAATAATGTAGATCTGTAGCATGTTGTCAAAGCAGTGGAGACTTACCTGTAACCTGAAGGCCAACTGTGATATTTTTCTGGAGACGCCTGTTGAGCCGAAGTATTTAATAGATTGGATTTAAAAAAGAAACTGAGTTTCTTTTTTAAACTTTAAATTCAGTATATAAAAAATTTTCTCTCAAAGGAACTTCAACTCAGATCTTCCGCCTGACAGTCAGGAACAGCGACCATTGTACCACAGAGACACTTGTTAAATTATTTTAGTCTCTTGTATCTATTTTTGACGCAAGCAAATACTCACAAAACTTGATATCTGGTTTTTGGAAAATAGGAAAGGAAGAATGAGATTGAGCTGAAATTTGGAGGATAAGCTCCCAGGCTCCAGGAAAGCTTATCCTCTAAATTTTAGCCCAATCTGACGACGTTAAAGGGGGGCTGTGGTGGGAAAAATTAACATGGATTCTTATAGAAAAACGAGGTTTTCGTAAATGTAAATTCGGGGGATAATTTTTTCGGTCTGAAAATATCAAAAGGCCCTAACAGGTCAAATTCCGCTTCGAATGAGCCCTCATTCACCCGGATCCGTTACCAACTGTGGCCTTTAGGCGTGGCTGATAAAAAACGAGAAATGAACATTAAGTGGCTATATTTGTTTTTTGGAAAACAGGAGTGATCGGATTAAGCTGAAATTTCGAAGATAAGCTCCCGGGCCCTAGGAAAGCTGAACCTCTAAATTTCAGCCCAATCGGACAGCGTTAAAAGGGGGCTGTGGTCGGACGGTCGAAACTTCCGGCCCACTTTTACCCATGAAGATAAAGTCAGAAGGGGGTGAAATTTTGCACGTTTCTTAGTTGGAGCTTGGGCTACAAAATGTCTCTCTGCGACCGCTAGGACCGGAAATCGCTTAACATTGTGGTGGGTTGCCTCTTTAAAAAGGCACAAGTGTGCCTCCTTGACCTAACCTAGGTGCCTTCAGGCGTATTGTTATTGGGTGTTTTGGTATCCTCATTTTTAGTAGCTCATATAAAAGATATTGCTCATATATATGTCCTTTCTTCCTATAAATTCCACAATCAGCAAGTTCCAAATCATGGTTGTAGTGGTAGCTTCAACCTAGTAAATAGTTAAAGCCCATAACAACCATAAGTTTAAAACCGCGTTTAGAAAAAAGCTACCTAGTGAATAACAATTGCCATTTGACACTGATTCAGGAATGGTGCATATTATTTCGTTTTGTCTTGCAGGTGTAAAAATTTATTGCGAAAATAAATTGATGGAGATTTCGAAAAAAGCCTGAAATCCCTCAGAAATGGTGTCAGATCAAAATAAAAGTGTACCATTGGAACCAAAATGGTCAAAAAATCAAGTAAAGGGAAATTGCAGGCCCCTTCTTAAAAAACAAACAAAATCGCTTTTTTGCTTCGGTAGCACTGATTTGTCTCCTGTTTTTTATTCTTATTTTTTTCTATCAGGGCTAGGGAGTGGCCAGAGCATCATAGAAAGATTTGTAACAGCTCATTGGAAAAGGAATTGAATTTGTAAGCACCTTTTTTAAGTGACCAAAAAGATTGCAGGGCAACTATCCTCCTCCCCCTCCCTGCAGGCCCCACCCCCCAAAGTCATCCAATCAATGCTTTGAGATGGGCATTTTTTGTAAAATAATTCAAAGGTCTAAAATCAATGGTTTTATTGATGATATGATCCTCCATAGTCCCTGGGGTATTACCTGTTTCTTACTCAAATTTATAGCAGCTCATATAAAAGATATTGCGCAAATATACGTCCTTCTTTTCAATAAATTTCACCATCAGCAAGTTCCAAATGACACTAATAACAACATTTTAGGTGTGTTGTCTCAAGTGGAAAAGCTAGGGCTACTGGGCAATCAAAACTCTTTATAGTGACATTTAACGGCTCATTTGAAAGCTCCTGCTCATATCTGCGTGATTTTTATTAATTCTATGATCCGTTATTGCGATGTAGCACTAAAAATAGGTTCATAATTTTGTCAAAACCCTGGGGGGGGGGGCGGAAGGTGGACCAAACTTTCCCAGATCAAGTGAAAATGTCAGTGAGAAAGAAAAAGAAGCCTTATGGTGCCATAATTGCAAAGAACTATCAAAGAAAACTTTGCCATTTTTCTGAATTAGGCAGGCTTAATTTAGTTTTGACAAGATTTTTGGAGTTCTGTTATATGATCTTTGAGCTATTTCTAACAAAATGGGTACCTCAAAATTTTTATCGGATGTATTTGGATAGAAAAGGGCGTGAGGGGCTAGTTACCCTCTGATCAATTTTTACTCTTAAAAAGGGCACTAGAACTCTCGATTTAAAATCAAATGAGCCACCTTTAAAGTTTTTACGACGCACCCCTTCCATATGAGGTGCCACTGAGGAAAAAAATAATAAAACATTGGAGCCGTAGGGCCTTTACTATAGGCAATGCTATAGCGTTGCCTCTGATGCAACTGGTAATTGGGAAGTGTAAAGATGATTTCATTTGGATTTTCTGGTGCTGAGGGAGGGTGGGTTACGTGTAAAGATCATTCCATGGAGGAATTTTTCGTTGGGAAAGAGAATTTTCCAAAAAGGGAAATTAAAAATTATCAGAAATAAAAAAAAACAAGTTTTTTCAACTGAAAGTAAGGAGTAACATCAAACCTTAAAACGAACAGAAATTACTATGTGTATTAGGGGTATCGCCCCCTCGTCAATACATCGTTCTTTACGCTGAAGATTTTTAGTATTTTCAAAAGAGCTATTTATTCCAATTAAAGGGCCTTTGTGATTCAGGAGTCATTCTTAATACATTGGGACAAACAAATTTGGGTTTTAGAACGGTTTTAATTAAAGCATTGAAAGGACAGAGATATTCCTGAGTAATTTCTGGTGCAAAGGGCACCGAATCGACCTTTCAGTCGCCGACGTTTGAATTTCAGCATTCAGTCTATCGAACATAAGAAATACAGGTCACTGGCTATGCATATTTCAAACTAGGAAAAGTATTGAATTTATTTATTCTTTTGGATCGGCATATACATTCTACACCCCTCAAATCAGCATCCACATTGAAAGCAAGGGGAAAACTATTATTGAAAACATGAAGAGAGAGCAGGATTTAACGACTAAAAGTTGTGGCTTCCATGCACTATTATTTTGTTTTCCGATGTCGTGGATATAACTAGAGGTAATTTATAAAAATTTACTTGGACAATCCTCGTTTGAATGATTTCATTGTGGAAAATACCCTCTCCTAATTGTATAATATCGATTTTAGTGCTCTATGAATAAAATGTTCCAATAATGTTTGTAAATTTGTTTATCAATAAAACGTATATATACGAAAAAGTCTTTTTTCGTTTTCTTTAGATTTATTTTTCTACATGTAGGTATTCGTCGTCGTCAGCAACGACTAGCAGTGGTAGAATATATGAATTCACCTTATATTGGTCCCGTAGGGAAAAGTCAGAATCGCATTTAGTATAATACATTGTAGTTTCACTTTTATTATATCTCTTTGTGAAGTCAATTATACTTTTTCCATTCATATTGTAAAATTCATGGGTTTCAATTTGTTTGTTTGATGTAATGTCACAAACAAAATCCTCAAATGAAGAATCACCCACTGTAACTGCCAAATAAAAATCTGTAGTCTTATAATCAAAACTACCATTGTCTTCACAACGATGACGTAGAAACGGTACTCTCTTGTTGTATCGACAATTGAAACGTGAACCAAATTCTTCTTCCCAGAACAATTTAAATCCACGACGATACTAGTCTCTTATGAGTAAACTAAATGTTCACTGAGAGTTATTTTTAATCATATCAGGATAAGTATTTTCCCACTGATCACATTTATCATAGTGGCAGTTTGAGCATAGGAAATCTCTAAAATGAGAATTGCAAACTTCTTTAAGACATAAATTACTATCCTTAATAGCAATTGCATATCCTTGATGGAATTTAGATGGATTGGACAATATACACTTTTCATTATATTCATCTGCGACATTGAAACTCTCTCAGGAAGACCAACTACTCAATGTATACAAACACAATAGACAGGTATAGCACATTGTTTTTGCTTTTTACAGTCGCACTGCCAAATAGACTGTAACTAACGGTCAAAAAGGAATATTATTTTAATTCTAGAGAGTAAGGGGGGTGTCTTACTTTAAAATCAATAAAAACATGCTTGGAGTTTTTGTCGATTTACTTTTTGTTTTTGTGAAGTCATTCAGATAGACTTTTAAATTAACATAGAATGATTAGGTAGTGTTCAATAGCAAATCTCCATAACATAATTTTATTTGTTTCAATTAGTATGTTAATAAATTGAATGAATGCATTTGATTAACAGCGTGAAAGGGTCATAGAATAATTCAAAGATGGAGAATCATTTGTCATGATATTGTCAAGCATTCCCTGAGAGAATATTTTCTTTTGCACTGATAACTTTTGAAACTGGTCATTTATATCCAAACATATTTCCAAAGTCATAAGATTCTGCATAATTTTTTTTCTCAAATCCATCCATTTATTTGTTCTTGACACTCGCACTATCAAATATAAACTAACTCATGGAAAAAATGTTTTTTCTTCTGCTTTTGAGCACATTCTCATCGCCTAATGGTTCCCTAGGGAGAGGAGGAGTAAATGATCAACTAAAAATATCTATACAGAAAAAAATCATTACAAAACATTTTTATTGTCAAAAATGTAATAATAAAATAACATATACACTTTCACTCTTTTTTCACGAGATGTCCCAATTCATTGTCCTGAATGTGTTTCATGATTGCATTCAATCCAAGTTATTGTCTAGATCTATGCATAACGTTTACTTTAGCGGCAAAATATAATTGTTCTTCCAACTTCCAACTTCCAACAAAGATATAACATATCTACCAAATATATCATCTCACTCAAATATTAGCTGACAATTCTTTGCAATATCCACAGCTACATCGGGGAATCTAGTCTTCATATCATTATTGTCAACTCCGTCACCTTGCAATAGCGTAAAATAACTCATTTTTAATAATAGAAAGTTTTCCGAACTTTAATCAATGTGATTTAGTCAAATTTCTATTTGGAACCGCGATATCAACTCTCTATCAAGTAATTTATATCCATACTCAAGGCCAAAGAAATCATTTATGTAAGAGTTCAGTGACTCAAGAACGCCTTATGACTATATCATTACGTAACTAACGCTCGAAACCAGAGAAATCAGTTATGCAAGAATTCAAAAGAGTGCCTAAGGGAATAGTCTTGATAAAGATCGTTCAACCTCAATAGAGGATGGCCATGATAAAGTTTTTTCAACATCAAGAGTTCTCTAGGGGATAGCCTTGACATTTGCTCTGAAAAGGTGCCAATAATCAGCTACCAGTTAATTCATTGAAAGCATTCTACTGATGCTGTGGTATGACTAGACTATTGATTTGATAAAGTCCCTAAGGCTTTGATGGCAATTTGATCAAATTTGATAGTGATTATCACCATGTGTTATTTGCCAGATAAGTGGAACACTTTTAAAGTAATTAATGTTAAGCAGGAAACCAATGTTGTTGCAATAAAGATGGAAAATAGCGTTGGTAGTTGATTTAGTGCAAAAAACGGAGTTAATCAAGGTTGTTGATTGGGTCATTAGACAAAAAAGTATGGAGTGCAGTAAAAGCAAGATTTTCCATCAAGGGGTAGAAAGCAGTCATAAAAAGATGGAAAATAGCGTTAGTAGTTGATTTGGTGCAAAAACCGGAGTTAATCAAGGTTGTTGATTGGGTTATTTGACAAACAAGTATGGAGTCCAGTAAAAGCAAGATTTTCCATCAGGGTAGAAAGCAGTCATAAAAAAAGTTAAATGGAGTACGAACTTCATAGGAGACCGTCAGGTCTCACACTCTGAACAGATTAGATGGGGTGAAATGTTTGTAGTTTTTATAGACTCAACCAAGCTGGTGCTGAGATCAGCTGTTCGCAGTAGTAACATGGAGTCATCACATTTCTGTACTTAAGCGGTACTCGCACTAACCATAAAACGGCCAACAATCTTTTGGATACTTTGAAGATTGTTAGATTAGGAGCAAAGTAAAATGCTCCTAGTTTTGTTAATCATTTTACATCCATTGATAATTTTTTTCCCTTATGTAGCCACCATCTCTAGATTCTCATACTTTCCTTTTTTCCATGACTAACAGGTTTTAATGTTACGATGAATAATTTAAGCCGAAGGTGTATTTCTTCTTGTTATAAAGTAGCCAACCTGTTGTAAGTTTAGTTTTCCACCCCCTTTAACAAGCAAAATCTCCGAAGTTTGGTGTCGCTAAATTGTTGCTGCTATCAAATCATGGTTATGTATTTTAAGCTACTATTAATAAAATGTACTCGTTTCTTAGTTTACTGTGTTTGCATTTTGAAACAACTATTTATTTTATAGTAATAGTTTTGATCACATTTCATGGATTATATTGTATTGTCAACAAATATGTATTTATCCAAACTTGTATTTTTGAATGAATATTCAAATATATTTTTTTCCGAGATGTTCTCACGTAAAAAAGCTTGACGTGAGTACGGTGCCTCGTCAGGATTTGCTTGCGTGTATAGGAATTCCCATGTTATTTGCTTGCGTGTATAGGAATTCCCATGTTATTTGCTTGCAGCTATAGGACCATGTTATTTGCTTGCAGCTATAGGACCATGTTATTTGCTTGCAGCTATAGGACCATGTTATTTGCTTGCAGCTATAGGACCATGTTATTTGCTTGGCTGTATAGGAATTCCCATGTTATTTGCTTGCAGCTATAGGACCATGCTATTTGGGGCCTTTACGTTACTTCCTGTGCTATTTGGGTGGATTATATTCCCTCCCATGCTATTCTAAGGGTTTATATTCCCTCCCATGCTAATTTAAGGGCTTATATTCCCTCCCAACCTATTCTAGGAGCTTACGTTCCTTCCCGTGCTATTCTAGGAGCTTACGTTCCTTCCTATGCTATTCTGAGGGTTTATATTCCCTCCCATGCTATTCTAGGAGCTTATGTTCCTTCCCATGCTATTCTAGGAGCTTACGTTCCTTCCCATGCTATTCTAGGAGCTTATGTTCCTTCCCATGCTATTTGCCTAGATTACGTTCCATGGCACCTTCCCAGAACATGCACTTATGCAACGTGATTAAACACGCTTTTACAATCAGAATTCATTGATTGGCATTTGCAAAAAAGGGGTAATTAGTGATTGGATAATTTTTTAACATGAAATCTCTGAATAAAATATTTTTTGAGCATTTACTTGACGATGGAGAAAAATGGTTAAAATGATTAGCAATTACGAGCAGTAGGCTGCCAGTGGTTCCTGGCAGTAGGCTACGCATAACAAGTTGAAAATTTGACAGAATGAGGTATTTGAGATGGAACTTGAACTAAATCAAAATACACTATGTGCGTTCAGATTTTCAAAATGGCATATCTCAAAAAGGGATTTGTGTATTAAGTTGGAACTTTCAGAGAGTTTTTAAAGGGAAAGTCAATTCACGAAAAGAAAATATGTGCACGCTCAGGCCTGGATAAAAGGGTTAAATTGATTAGCAATTACGAGCGGGGATTCCCCCAGTGGTTCCTGGCAGTAGGCTACGCATATCAAGTTGAAAATTTGACAGAATGAGGTATTTGAGGTGGAACTTGAACTCAATCAAAATACACTATGTGCAAGCAGATTTTCAAAATGACATATCTCAAAAAGAGATTTGTGTATTAAGTTGGAACTTTCAGGGAGTGCTTAAAGGGAAAGTCAATTCACCAAAAGGAAATATGTGCACGCTCAGGCCTGGATAAAAGGGTTAAAGTGATTAGCAATTACGAGCGAGGGGTCCCCCATTGGTTCCTGGTACTAGGCTACGCATATCAAGTTGAAAATTTGACAGAATGAGGTATTTGAGGTGGAACTTGAACTAAATCAAAATACACTATGTGCACGCAGATTTTCAAAATGGCATATCTCAAAAAGGGATTTGTGTATTAAGTTGGAACTTTCAGAGAGTGCTTAAAGGGAAAGTCAATTCACCAAAAGGAAATATGTGCACGCTCAGGCCTGGATAAAAGGGTTAAAGTGATTAGCAATTACGAGCGAGGATTCCCCCACTGGTTCCTGGCCGTAGGCTGCGCAAATCAAGTTGAAAATTTGACAAAATGAGGTATTTGAGGTGGAACTTGAACTAAATCAAAATACACTATGTGCAAGCATATTTTCAAAATGACATATCTCAAAAAGAGATTTGTGTATTAAGTTGGAACATTCAGAGAGTGCTTAAAGGGAAAGTCAATTCACCAAAAGGAAATATCTGCACGCTCAGGCCTGGATAAAAGGGTTAAAGTGATTAGCAATTACGAGCGAGGGTTCCCCCATTGGTTCCTGGTACTAGGCTACGCCTATCAAGTTGAAAATTTGACAGAATGAGGTATTTGAGGTGGAACTTGAACTAAATCAAAATACACTATGTGCACGCAGATTTTCAAAATGGCATATCTCAAAAAGGGATTTGTGTATTAAGTTTGAACTTTCAGAGAGTGCTTAAAGGGAAAGTCAATTCACCAAAAGGAAATATGTGCACGCTCAGGACTGGATAAAAGGGTTAAAGTGATTAGCAATTACGAGCGAGGATTCCCCCACTGGTTCCTGGCAGTAGGCTGCGCAAATCAAGTTGAAAATTTAACAGAATGAGGTATTTGAGGTGGAACTTGAACTAAATCAAAATACAACTATGTGCACGCAGATTTTCAAAATAGTATATCTCAAAAAGGGATTTGTGTATTAACTTGGAACGTTCAGAGAGTGCTTAAAGGGAAAGTCAATTCACCAAAAGGAAATATCTGCACGTTCAGGACTGGATAAAAGGGGTAAAGTGATTAGCAATTACGAGCGAGGATTCCCCCAATGGTTCCTGGCACTAAGCTACGCATATCAAGTTGATAATTTGGCAGAATGAGGTATTTGAGGTGGAACTTGATCTAAATCAAAATACACTATGTGCACGCAGATTTTCAAAATGGCATATCTCAAAAAGGGATTTGTGTATTAAGTTGGAACTTTCAGAGAGTGCTTAAAGGGAAAGTCAATTCACCAAAAGGAAATATGTGCACGCTCAGGCCTGCCAGTGAAAAGAACGAAATGTCTTTGAGTCACATTTTTTTTAAAGATAAATTCGATATTTCTCTATGATTCAATCCCAACGTCCCCCTGATCTGAGTGTTGAAAATGATTTCAGAACATTATTTTAGTTTTTTTTTCTTGCCCCAAACTATTATTTTTATCATGAACCCCTTAGAGATCAATTTGATCAACTTGGAGAAAGTTAAAATAGAATCGTTACTGATATTGATTTTAGTGCGTAAACTACAAACTGACAAAAATATCCAGAACTTTTTTTTCTTATAGCCTTGACTTTGAAGACATTTCTTCATCTTAATTGGCTTTAGAAATTTTTTTTAATGTAGTAGTTTTTAGTAAGGACACGCGATATCCTAAAAGTGTTTGATCCAAACTTTTACCTTGAGCATTGATGTTTTTAGCAGAATTTCAAAAGGATCGTTCATAAGTGCTTTACCTTGTGACAGTTACATTCTCTTGATTTTTCAAAGTTCAGATTTCTTTCGTTGAAATGCAAGAGTTGGAATATTTCAGTAGTGTTTTGTTGTACTTTACCTTGTCAAAGTTACATTCTCTTGATTTTTCAAAGTTCATTTTGAATTTCTTTCGTGAAATGCAACATTTGGAATATTTCAGTAGTGTTTTGTCGTGGTTTACTATGTCACAGTTACATTCTCTTGATTTTTCAAAGTTCATTTTGAATTTCTTTCGTGAAATACAAGAGTTGGAATATTTCAGTAGTGTTTTGTAGTTGTTTACCTTGTGACAGTTACATTCTCTTGATTTTTCAAAGTTAATTTTGGATTTCTTTCGTTGAAATGCAAGAGTTGGAATATTTCAGTAGTGTTTTGTAGTGGTTTACCTTGTCACAGTTACATTCTCATGATTATTCAAAGTTAATTTTGGATTTCTTTCCTTGAAATGCAAGAGTTGGAATATTTCAGTAGTGTGTTGTCGTGGTTTACCCTGTCACAGTTACATTATCTTGATTTGTCAAATTTAATTTTGAATTTCTTTCGTGAAATGTAGGAGTTGGAATATTTCAGTGGTGTCTTGTTGTGCTTTACCTTATCACAGTTACATTCTCTTGATTTTTCAAAGTTCATTTTGGATTTCTTTCGTTGAAATGCAAGAGTTGGAATATTTCAGTAGTGTTTTGTCGTGGTTTACCTTGTCACAGTTATATTCTCTTGATTTTTCAAAGTTCATTTTGGATTTCTTTTATTGAAATGCAAGAGTTGGAATATTTCAGTAGTGTTTTGTAGTTGTTTACCTTGTCGCAGTTACATTCACTTGATTTTTCAAAGTTCATTTTGGATTTCTTTCCTTGAAATGCAAGAGTTGGAATCATTAATATGGAAGAGTTGGAATATTTCAGTAGTGTTTTGTAGTTGTTTCCATTGTCACAGTTACATTTTTATGATTTTTCAAAGTTCATTTTGGATTTTTTTTTCCTTGAAATACAAGAGTTGGAATATTTCAGGAGTGTTTTGTCGTAGTTTACCTTGTCACAGTTACATTCTCTTGATTTTTCGAAGTTCATTTTTGGATTTCTCTCGTTGAAATGCAAGAGTTGGAATATTTCAGTAGCGTTTTGTTGTGCTTTACCTTGTCAAAGTTACATTCTCTTTATGTTTCAAAGTTCATTTTGGATTTCTTTCGTTGAAATGCAAGACTTGGAATATTTCAGTAGTATTTTATCGTGGTTTACCTTGTCACAGTTACATTCTCTTGATTTTTCAAAGTTCATTTTGGATTTCTTTGGTTGAAATGCAAGGGTTTGAATATTTCAGTAGTGTTTTGTAGTTGTTTACCTTATCACAGTTACATTCTCTTGATTTTTCAAAGTTTATTTTGGATTTCTTTCCTTAAAATGCAACAGTTGGAATCGTTGAAATGCAAGAGTTGGAATATTTCAGTAGTGTTTTGTAGTTTTTTACCTTGTCACAGTTACATTCTCTTTATTTCTCAAAGTTCATTTGGACTTCTTTCCTTGAAATGCAAGAGTTGGAATATTTCAGTAGTGTTTTGTAGTGGTTTAGCTTGTAACAGTTACATTCTCTTGATATTTCAAAGTTCATTTTGAATTTTTTTCTTGAAATGCAAGAGTTGGAATATTTCAGTAGTGTTTTGTCGTGGTTTACTATGTCACAGTTACATTCTCTTGATTTTTCAAAGTTCATTTTGAATTTCTTTCATGAAATACAAGAGTTGGAATATTTCAGTAGTGTTTTGTAGTTGTTTACCTTGTGACAGTTACATTCTCTTGATTTTTCAAAGTTCATTTTGGATTTCTTTCCTTGAAATGCAAGAGTTGGAATATTTCAGTAGTGTTTTGTAGTGGTTTACCTTGTCACAGTTACATTCTCTTGATTATTCAAAGTTCATTTTGGATTTTTTTCCTTGAAATGCAAGAGTTGGAATATTTCAGTAGTGTTTTGTAGTTGTTTACCTTATCAGAGTTTCATTCTCTTGATTTTTCAAAGTTCATTTTGGATTTCTTTGGTTGAAATGCAAGAGTTGGACTATTTCAGTAGTGTTTTGTAGTTGTTTACCTTATCACAGTTACATTCTCTTGATTTTTCAAAGTTCATTGTGGATTTCTTTCATTGAAATGCAAGAGTTGGAATATTTCAGTAGTGTTTTGTAGTTGTTTACCTTGTCACAGTTACATTCTCTTTATTTTTCAAAGTTCATTTGGACTTCTTTCCTTGAAATGCAAGAGTTGGAATATTTCAGTAGTGTTTTGTTGTACTTTACCTTGTCAAAGTTACATTCTCTTGATTTTTCAAAGTTCATTTTGAATTTCTTTTGTGAAATGCAAGAGTTGGAATATTTCAGTAGTGTTTTGTCCTGGTGTACTATGTCACAGTTACATTCTCTTGATTTTTCAAAGTTCATTTTGAATTTCTCTCCTGAAATACAAGAGTTGGAATATTTCAGTAGTGTTTTATCGTGGTTTAGCTTGTAACAGTTACATTCTCTTGATATTTCAAAGTTCATTTTGAATTCCTTTCGTGAAATGCAAGAGTTGGAATATTTCAGTAGTGTTTTGTTGTGGTTTACTATGTCACAGTTACATTCTCTTGATTTTTCAAAGTTCATTTTGAATTTCTTTCATGAAATACAAGAGTTGGAATATTTCAGTAGTGTTTTGTAGTTGTTTACCTTGTGACAGTTACATTCTCTTGATTTTTCAAAGTTCATTTTGGATTTCTTTCCTTGAAATGCAAGAGTTGGAATATTTCAGTAGTGTTTTGTAGTGGTTTACCTTGTCACAGTTACATTATCATGATTATTCAAAGTTCATTTTGGATTTTTTTCCTTGAAATGCAAGAGTTGGAATATTTCAGTAGTGTTTTGTAGTTGTTTACCTTATCAGAGTTTCATTCTCTTGATTTTTCAAAGTTCATTTTGGATTTCTTTCCTGGAAATGCAAGAGTTGGAATCGTTGATATGGAAGAGTTGGAATATTTCAGTAGTGTTTTGTAGTTGTTTCCATTGTCACAGTTACATTTTCTTGATTTTTGAAAGTTCATTTTGGATTTTTTCCTTGAAATGCAAGAGTTGGAATATTTCAGGAGTGTTTTGTCGTGGTTTACCTTGTCACAGTTACATTCTCTTGATTTTTCGAAGTTCATTTTTGGATTTCTCTCGTTGAAATGCAAGAGTTGGAATATTTCAGTAGTGTTTTGTTGTGCTTTACCTCATCAAAGTTACATTCTCTTTATGTTTCAAAGTTCATTTTGGATTTCTTTCGCTGAAATGCAAGACTTGGAATAATTCAGTAGTGTTTTATCGTGGTTTATCTTGTCACAGTTACATTCTCTTGATTTTTCAAAGTTCATTTTGGATTTCTTTGGTTGAAATGCAAGAGTTGGACTATTTCAGTAGTGTTTTGTAGTTGTTTACCTTATCACAGTTACATTCTCTTGATTTTTCAAAGTTCATTTTGGATTTATTTCCTTGAAATGCAAGAGTTGGAATATTTCAGTAGTGTTTTGTAGTTGTTTACCTTGTCACAGTTACATTCTCTTTATTTTTCAAAGTTCATTTGGACTTCTTTCCTTGAAATGCAAGAGTTGGAATATTTCAGTAGTGTTTTGTTGTGCTTTACCTTGTCAAAGTTACATTCTCTTGATTTTTCAAAGTTCCTTTTGAATTTCTTTTGTGAAATGCAAGAGTTGGAATATTTCAGTGGTGTTTTGTCCTGGTGTACTATGTCACAGTTACATTCTCTTGATTTTTCAAAGTTCATTTTGAATTTCTCTCCTGAAATACAAGAGTTGGAATATTTCAGTAGTGTTTTATCGTGGTTTACCTTGTCACAGTTACATTCTCTTGATTTTTCAAAGTTCTATTTGGATTTCTTTCCTTGAAATGCAAGAGTTGGAATATATTTTGTAGTTGTTTACCTTGTCACAGTTACATTCTCTTGATTTTTCAAAGTTCATTTTGGATTTCTTTCCTTGAAATGCAGGAGTTGGGATATTTGAGTAATGTGTTGTCATGGTTTACCTTGTCACATTCTCTTTATGTTTCAAAGTTCATTTTGGATTTTTTTCGTTGAAATGCAAGAGTTGGAATATTTCAGGAGTGTTTTTTCGTGGTTTACCTTGCCACAGTTACATTCTTTTGATTTTTCAAAGTTCATTTTGGATTTCTTTCGTTGAAATGCAAGAGTTGGAATCGTTGAAATGCAAAAGTTTGAATATTTCAGTAGTGTCTTATCGTGGTTTACCTTGTCACAGTTACATTCTCTTGATTTTTCAAAGTTCATTTTGGATTTCTTTCGTTGAAATGCAAGAGTTGGAATATTTCAGTAGTGTTTTGTAGTTGTTTACCTTGTCACAGTTACATTCTTTTGATTTTTTAAAGATGATTTTGGATTTCTTTCCTTGAAATGCAAGAGTTGGAATCGTTGAAATGCAAGAGTTGGAATATTTCAGTAGTGTTTTGTAGTTGTTTACCTTGTCACAGTTACATTCTCTTGATTTTTCAAAGTTCATTTTGGATTTCTATCCTTGAAATGCAAGAGTTGGAATATTTCAGTAGTGTTTTGTCGTGGTTTACCTTGTCACAGCTACATTCTCTTGATTTTTCAAAGTTCATTTTTGGATTTCTTTTGTTGAAATGCAAGAGTTGGAATATTTCAGTAGTGTTTTTTTATGGTTTACCTTGTCACAGTTACATTCGCTTGATTTTTCAGACAAAATCTAAATTTCAGAATGAATAAATTCATTATCAACATCCTTTGTCGGAAATGTCGGATAAAATTGAAAAAATATAAGTATCAGAGTGGCTAAATTCTATATCATCTTCCTTTTCTCGGATACATAGGAAAAAATTTACAGAGTCTAAGTGTCAGAGTGAATAAATTTTTTTATCAACATCCTTTTCTCGGATACATCAAATAAAATTGACAAAATCTTAATTTCAGAATGAATAAATTCATTATCAACATCCTTAGTCGAATATGTCGGATAAAATTGACAAAATCTAAATTTCAGAATGAGTAAATGCTATAACAATATCCTTTATCGAATATGTCGGATACAATTGACAAAATATAAGTATCAGAGTGACTAAATTCTGTATCAACATACTTTTCTCGAATACATAGAATAAAATTGTCAGAATCTAAGTGCCAGAGAATAATTATTTTTTATCAATATCATTTGTCAGATACATCGAATAAAATTGACAAAATCTAAATTTCAGAATAAATAAATGCTTTAACAACATCCTTTATTGGATAGGTCGGATAAAATTGACAAAATCTAAGCATCAGAGTGACTAAATTCTATATCAACATCCTTTTCTCGGATATATAGCATAAAATTGACAAATTCTAAGTGTTAGAGTGAATAAATTTTTTTATCAACATCCTTTGTCAGATACATCGGATAAAATTGACAAAATCTAAGTATCATAGGGAATAAATTCATTATCAACATCTTTTGTCAGATATGTCGGATAAAATTGACAAAATATAAGTATCAGAGTGAATAATTATTTTCTTATCAATAAGAATTGCCAGATACAACGAATAAAATTGACAGAATCTAAGTGTCAGAGTTAATAATTTTTTTTTCATCAACGTCTTTTGTCGGATAAATCGAATAAAAATTGACAAAATTTAAATATCAGAATGAATAAATTCTTTAACAGCATCCTTCATCGGATTTTTTGAATAAAATTGACAAAATCTAAGTATCAGAGTGATTAAATTCTATATCAACATCTTTTTCTAGGATACATAGATTAAAATTGACCAAATCTAAGTGTTAGAGTGAATATATTTTTTTATATCAACATCCTTTGCCAGTTACATCGGATAAAATTGACAAAATTTAAGTGTCAGAGTGACTAAATTCATTATCAACATCGTTTGTCGGATATGTCGGATAAAATTGATAAAATCTAAGTATCAGAGTGATTAAATTCCATATCAATATCATTTTCTTGTATACATTGGATAAAATTGACAAAATCTAAGTATCAGAGTGAATAAATGTCTTATCAACATCCTTTAAACGCATTATCAACATCATTTGTCGGCTATATCAGGTAAAATTGACAAGAAAGGCATGAAGATGTCTTTCTTGTCAGTTCATTTTGTCGGTTCATTTGGTATCTCTTGCATTTCAAGGAAAGAAATCCAAAATGAACTTTGAAAAATCAAGAGAATGTAACTATAACAAGGTAAACAACCACAAAATACTACTGAAATATTCTAACTCTTGTATTTAACTAAATAAATTAAAAATTAACTTTGAAAATTAATTAAATTGTAACTTTGACATAGTATACCACTGCGAAACACAACTAAAATTTTCTTCCTCTTGTATTTCAACGAAAGAAAATCCAAATTATCTTTGATAAATCAGGTGAATGTAACTTTGACAACGTAAAGTACAACAAAACACTACTGAAATATTCCAACTCTTGCATTTCAACGAAAGAAATCTGAACTTTGAAAAATTAAGAGAATGCAACTGTGACAAGGTAAAGCACTTATGAACGATCCTTTTGAAATTCTGCTAAAAACATCGATGCTCAAGATAAAAGTTTGAACCAAACACTTTTAAGATATCGAGTTTCCTTACTAAAACCTACTGCATTAAAAAAAATATTTCTAAAGCCAATTAAGATGAAGAATTGTCTTCAAAGTCAAGGCTATAAGAAAAAAAAGTTCTGGATATTTTTGTCAGTTTGTAGTTTACGCACTAATATCAATATCAGTAACGATTATATTTGAAATTTCTTCAAGTTGATCAAATTGATCTCTAAAGGGTTCATGATAGAGAAAAATAGTTTGGGTAAGAAAAAAAACTAAAATAATCTCGTGAAATCATTTTCAACACTGAGAGCAGGGGGACTTTGGGATTGAATCATAGAGAAACATCGAATTTACTTTTAAAAAAATGTGACTCAAAGACGTTTCGTTCTTTTCACTGGCAGGCCTGAACGTGCACATATTTCCTTATGGTGAATTGGCTTTCCCTTTAAGCACTCTCTGAAAGTTCCATACTTAATACACAAATCCCTCTTTGAGATATGCCATTTTGAAAATCTGCGTGCACATAGTGTATTTTGATTTAGTTCAAGTTCCACCTCAAATATCTCATTCTGTCAAATTTTCAACTTGATATGCATAGCCTAGTGCCAGGAACCAATGGGGGAATCCTCGCTCGTAATTGCTAATCACTTTAACCCTTTTATCCAGGCCTGAGCGTGCACATATTTCCTTTTGGTGAAATGTCTTTCCCTTTAAGCACTCTCTGAAAGTTCAAACTTAATACACAAATCCCTTTTTGAGATATGCCAATTTGAAAATCTGCGTGCACATAATGTATTTTGATTTAGTTCAAGTTCCACCTCAAATACCTCATTCTGTCAAATTTTCAACTTGATATGCGTAGCCTACTGCCAGGAACCAATGGGGGAATCCTCGCTCGTAATTGCTAATCACTTTAACCCTTTTTCTCCATCGTCAAGTACATGCTCCAAAAATATTTTATTCAGAGATTTCATGTTAAAAAATTATCCAATCACTAATTACCCCTTTTTTGCAAATGTCAATCAATGAATTCCGATTTTAAAAGTGTGTTTAATCACGTTGCATAAGTACATGCTCTGGAAAGGTGCCATGGAACGTAATCTAGGCAAATAGCATAGGAAGGAACATGAGCTCCTAGAATAGCATGGGAGGGAACATAAGCCCTTAAAATAGCATGGGAGGGAATATAAACCCTTAGAATAGCATGGGAGGGAACATAATCCACCCAAATAGCACAGGATGGAACGTAAAGGCCCCAAATAGCATGGTCCTATAGCTGCAAGCAAATAACATGGGAATTCCTATACAGCCAAGCAAATAACATGGTCCTATAGCTGCAAGCAAATAACATGGTCCTATAGCTGCAAGCAAATAACAAGGTCCTATAGCTGCAAGCAAATAACATGGTCCTATAGCTGCAAGCAAATAACATGGGAATTCCTATACAGGCAAGCAAATAGCATTGTCCTATAGCTGCAAGTAAATAGCATGGGAATTCCTATACAGGCAAGCAAATAACATGGGAATTCCTATACAGGCAAGCAAATCCAGACGAGGCACCCTACTAGTAGAATGCTTATATGGAATTTGCGTACGCCCCTAGGAATTCCCATACTATTTGCGTACGGCTCTACACCTTTTCAAAGAGAGTCAGAACTCCCTAACACAGTTTGACGTGCAAATTGCCAAAAAAAATTAAGTTTTGAGGAGATTACGTTCCTTGGCACCTTTCATGTTTTCAATCAGATGGGTTTTTGAAAGTACAGTGTGTACATGTGTGTAGGCTTTGTTATTTAAAAAAATTGGACGCTACAATAAGAATTATTTGATTGGCATTTGCAAAAAAAGGGGTAATGAATTTGTGAATTGGAGTGTAGGTTTGACATCACCAGAGACGTGCAAGGGAAATTTTTCGTTGGTGGGGGGGCTTAAAACGGTAAAAATGGGTGAACTAAATTAGTTTATAAGACGGATCGTGAAAATCCCAAGGTTTTGTTTGCCAAGAATGGACCGGAGGTAGCCTCCCCTCCATGCACGAATGGATATCGCTAGAATATTTTAAGACGGGCTTTGTTATTTAAACATTGGATGCTACAATCAGAATTGTTTGATTGGAGTTTGCAAAAAAGGGGAATGAATTTGTGAATTGGAATGTAGGTTTGACATCACCAGGCACGTGCGAGGGAAATTTTTTGTTGGAGGGGGGAGGCTTAAAAAGGTAAAAATGGGTGAACTACATTAGCTTATAAGACGGATCGTGAAAATCCCAAGGTTTTGTGAACCAAGAATGGACCGGAGGTAGCCTCCCCTACATACACGAAATGATATCACTAGAATATTTTAAGACGGGCTTTGTTATTTAAAAATTGGATGCTACAATCAGAATTGTTTGATTGGCATTTGCAAAAAAGGGGTAATGAATTTGTGAATTGGAGTGTAGGTTTGACATCACCAAGCACGTGTGAGGGAAATTTTTTGTTGGTTGGGGGGGCTTGAAAAGGTAAAAATGGGTGAACTATATTAGTTTATAAGACGGATTGTGAGAATCCCAAGGTTTTGTGTACCAAGAATGGACCGGAGGTAGCCTCCCCTACATACACGAATGGATATCGCTAGAATATTTTAAGACGGGCTTTGTTATTTAAAAATTTGGACGCTACAATCAGAATTCTTTGATTGGCATTTGCAAAAAAGAGGTAATGAATTTGTGAATTGGAGTGTAGGTTTGACATCACCATGCACGTGCGAGGGAATTTTTTTGTTGGTGGGGGGGGGGCTTAAAAAGGTAAAAATGGGTGAACTACATTAGTTTATAAGACGGATCGTGAAAATCCCAAGGTTTTGTGGACCAAGAATGGACCGGAGGTAGCCTCCCATACATACACGAAATGATATCACTAGAATATTTTAAGACGGGCTTTGTTATTTAAAAATTGGATGCTACAATCAGAATTGTTTGATTGGCATTTGCAAAAAAGGCGTAATGAATTTGTGAATTGGATAATTTTTTAACATGAAATCTCTGAATAAAATATTTTTTGAGCATGTACTTGACGATGGATAAAAGGCTTAGAGTAATTGTCAATTACCAGTGAGGATTCCCCCACTGGTTCCTGGCAGTAGGCTACGCATATCAAGTTGAAAATTTGACAGAATGAGCTATTTGATTTGGAACTTGAACTAAATCAAAATACACTATG
This sequence comes from Artemia sp. Qi Xiang Cuo, assembly GCF_049724085.1. Lineage (NCBI taxonomy): Eukaryota > Metazoa > Arthropoda > Branchiopoda > Anostraca > Artemiidae > Artemia > Artemia sp. Qi Xiang Cuo. The sequence continues at coordinate 50,448,015 of NC_142809.1, read as the reverse complement.
TGCACGCAGATTTTCAAAATGGCATATCTCAAAAAGGTATTTGTGTATTAAGTATGGAACTTTCAAAGAGTGCTTAAAGGGAAAGTCAATTCACCAAAAGGAAATATGTGCATGCTGAAACCTGGATAAAGGGATTAGAGTGATTAGCAATTACGAGCGAGGATTCCCCCACTGGTTTCTGGCAGTAGGCTACGCATATCAAGTTGAAAATTTGACAGAATGAGGTATTTGAGGTGGAACTTGAACTAAATCAAAATACACTATGTGCACGCAGTTTTTCAAAATGACATATCTCACAAAGGCATTTGTGTATTAAGTTGGAACTTTCAGAGAGTGCTTAAAGGGAAAGTCAATTCACCAAAAGGAAATATGTGCACGCTCAGGACTGGAAAAAAGGGTTAAGGTGATTAGCAATTACGAGCGAGGATTCCCCCCATTGATTTCTGGCAGTAGGCTACGCATATCAAGTTGAATATTTGACAGAATGAGGTATTTGAGGTGGAACTTGAACTAAATAAAAATACACTATGTACACGCAGATTTTCAAAATGGCATATCTCAAAAACGGATTTGTGTATTAAGCTGGAACTTTCAGAGAATGCTTAAAGGGAAAGTCAATTCACCAAAAGGAAATATGTGCACGCTCAGGCCTGCCAGTGAAAAGAACGAAATGTATTTGAATCAAATTTTTTTTTAAAGTAAACTTGTTATTTCTCTATGATTCCACCCCAACGTCATACTGCTCTTAGGGTTGAAAATGATTTCAGGAAGTTATTTTGGTTTTTTTTTCTTGCCACAAACTATTTTTTTTATCATGAACCCTTTAGAGATCAATTCGATAAACCTGGAGAAAGTTCAAATAAAATCGTTACTGATATTGATATTAGTGTGTAAACTAAAAACTGACAAAAATATCCAGAACTTTTTTTTTCTTATAGCCTTGACTTTGAAGACATTTCTTCATATTTTTGGCTTTAGAAATATTTTTTTTTAATGCAGTAGTTTTTAGGAAGGACATTCGAAATCCTAGAAGTGTTTGATCCAAACTTTTACCTTGAGCATCGATGTTTTTAGAAGAATTTCAAAAGGATCGTTCATAAGTGCTTTACTTTGTCACAGTTACATTCTCTTGATTTTTCTAAGTTCAGCTTTCTTTCATTGAAATGCAAGAGTTAGAATATTTCAGTAGTGTTTTGTTGTGCTTTACATTGTCAAAGTTACATTCTCTTGATTTTTCAAAGTTATTTTGAATTTCTTTCGTGAAATGCAAGAGTTGGAATATTTCAGTAGTGTCTTGTTGTGCTTTACCTTGTCACAGTTACATTCTCTTGATGTTTCAAAGTTCATTTTGAATTTCCTTAGTTGAAATGCAAGAGTTGGAATATTTCAGTAGTGTGTTGTCGTGGTTTACTTTGTCACAGTTACATTCTCTTGATTTTCAAATTTAATTTTGAATTTATTTCGTGAAATGTAAGAGTATGAATATTTCAGTAGTGTCTTGTTTTGCTTTACCTTGTCACAGTTACATTCTCTTGATGTTTCAAAGTTCGTTTGGGATTTCTTTCGTTGAAATGCAAGAGTTGGAATACTTCAGTAGTGTTTTATCGTGGTTTACCTTGTCACAGTTACATTCTCTTGATTTTTCAAAGTTCATTTTGGATTTCTTTCGTTGAAACGCAAGAGTTCGAATATTTCATTAGGGTTTTGCTGTGGTTTACCTTGTCACAGTTACATTCTCTTGATTTTTCAAAGTTCATTTTGGATTTCTTTCCTTGAAATGCAAGAGTTGGAATATTTCAGTAGTGTTTTGTCGTGGTTTACGTTGTCACAGTTACATTCTCTTGATTTTTCAAAGTTCATTTTTGGATTTCTTTCGTTGAAATGCAAGAGTTGGAATATTTCAGTAGTTATTCGTTGTGGTTTACCTTGTCATAGTTACATTCGCGTGATTTTTCAAAGTTCATTTTAGATTTCTTTCTTTGAAATGCAAGAGTTGGAATATTTCAGTAGTGTGTTGTCATGGTTTACCTTGTCAGGGTTACATTCTCTTGATTTTTCAAAGTTCATTTTGGTTTTCTTTCCTTGAAATGCAAGAGTTGGAATATTTCAGTAGTGTTTTGTCTTCGTTTACTTTGTCCCAGTTACATTCTCTTGATTTTTCAAAGTTCATTTTTGGATTTCTTTCGTTGAAATGCAAGAGTTGGAATATTTCAGTAGTGTTTTTTTGTGCTTTACCTTTTCAAAGTTACATTCTCTTGATTTTTCAAAGTTCATTTTGAATTTCTTTCGTGAAATGTAAGAGTTGGAATATTTCAGTAGTATCTTGTTATGCTTTACCTTGTCAAAGTTACATTCTCTTGATTTTTCAAAGTTCATTTTGGATTTCTTTCCTTGAAATACAAGAGTTGGAATATTTCAGTAGTGATTTGTCGTGGTTTACCTTGTCACAGTTACATTCTCTTTAGTTTTTCAAAGTTCATTTTTGGATTTCTATCATTGAAATGCAAGAGTTGGAATATTTCAGTAGTGTTTTGTTATGGTTTACCTTGTCACAGTTACATTCTCTTGATTTTTCAAAGTTCATTTTGAATTTCTTTCCTTGAAATGCAAGAGTTGGAATATTTCAGTAGTGTTTTCTCATGGTTTACCATGTCAAAGTTACATTCTCTTGATTTTTCAAAGTTTATTTTGAATTTCTTTCATTGAAATGCAAGAGTTGGAATATTTCAGTACTGTTTTGTTGTGCTTTATCTTGTCAGAGTTACATTCTCTTGATTTTTCAAAGTTGACTTTGAATTTCTTTCGTGAAATGCAAGAGTTGGAATATTTCAATAGTGTTTTGGCATAGTTTACCATATCACTGTTACATGCTCTTGATTTTTCAAAGTTCATTTTGAATTTCCTTCATGAAATGCAAAATTTGGAATATTTCAGTAGTGTTTTATCATGGTTTACCTTTTCACAAATACATTCACTTGATTTTTCAAAGTTCATTTTGAATTTATTTCGTGAAATGCAAACTGGAATATTTCAGTAGTGTTTTGGCATGGTTTATCATATCACTGTTATATGCTCTTGATTTTTCAAAGTTCATTTTGAATTTTTTCGTGAAATGCAAGAGTTGGAACATTTCAGTAGTGTTTTATCGTGGTTTACTTTTTCACAATAACATTCTCTTGATCTTTCAAAGTTGATTTTGGATTTCTTTCCTTGAAATGCAAGAATTGGAATATTTCAGTAGTGATTTGTCGTGGTTCACCTTGTCACAGTTACATTCTCTTGATTTTTCAAAGTTCATTTTGGATTTCTTTCCTTGAAATACAAGAGTTGGAATATTTCACTAGTGTTTTGTCGTGGCTTACCATGTCACAGTTACATTCTCTTAATTTTTCAAAGTTCATTTTGAATTTCTTTCGTTGAAATGCAAGAGTTGGAATATTTCAGTAGTGTTTTGTCGTGTTTTACCTTGTCACAGTTACATTCTCATGATTTTTCAAAGTTCATTTTGAATTTCTTTCATTGAAATGCAAGAGTTGGATTATTTCAGTAGTGTTTTGTTGTGGTTTACCTTATCACACTTACATTCTCTTGATTTTTCAAAGTTCATTTTGGATTTCTACCCTTAAAATGCAAGAGTTGGAATATTTCAGAAGTATTTTGTTGTGCTTTACCTTGTCACAGTTACATTCTCTTGATTTTTCAAAATTCATTTTGAATTTATTTCGTGAAATGCAAGAGTTGGAATATTTCAGTAGTGTTTTGGCATGGTTTACCATATCACTGTTACATGCTCTTGATTTTTCAAAGTTCATTTTGAATTTCTTTCGTGAAATGCAAGAGTTGGAATATTTCAGTAGTGTTTTATCATGGTTTACCTTTTCAAAATTACATTCTATTGATCTTTCAAAGTTAATTTTGGATTTCTTTCCTTGAAATGCAAGAGTTAGAATAATTCAGTTGTGTTTTGTCGTGGTTTACCTTGTCACAGTTACATTCTCTTGATTTTTGGATTTCTATTGTTGAAATGCAAGAGTTGGAATATTTCAGTAGTGTTTTGTTATAGTTTACCTTGTCACAGTTACATTCTCTTGATTTTTTAAAGTTCATTTTTAATTTCTTTCGTTGAAATGCAAGAGTTGGAATATTTCAGTAGTGTTTTGTCATAGACGCGCGTACATAGGCTAACCTAAACTATGGTTTTGGTATTTCTGTGCAATAATGTGGAATTTGTGTATACAAATTCCATATTTATATGTAACATGTGTGTATGTTTGTGTGTGTGTCTGTGTGTGTTTGTGTGTGTGTGTGTGTGTGTTTGTGTGTGTGTGTTCCAACTCTTGCATTTCGAAGGAAGAAATCCAAATTCAACTTTGAAAAATCAAGAGAATACAATTGTGACAAGGTAAACCATGAAAAAACACTACTGAAATAATCCAACTCTTGCATTTCAATGAAGGAAATTCAAAATGAACTTTGAACAATAAAGAGAATGTAACTGTGACAAGGTAAACCATAACAAAACACTACTGAAATATTCCAACTCTTACATTTCAACCATAGAAATCCAAAAATCAAGAGAATGTAACTGTGACAAGGTAAACCACAACTAAACACTACTGAAATATTCCAACTCTTGCATGTCAAGGAAAGAAATCCAAAATATACTTTGAAAAATCAAGAAAATGTAACTATGACAAGGTAAACCACGACAAAACACTACTGAAAAATTCTAACTCGTGCATTTCAATGAAAGAAATTCAAAAAGAACTTTGAAAGATCAATAGAATATAATTGTGAAAAGGTAAACCATGATAAAACACTACTGAAATATTCCAACTCTTGTATTTCACGAAAGAAATTCAAAATGAACTTTGAGAAATAAAGAGCATGTAATAGTGATATGGTAAACCATGCCAAAACACTACTGAAATATTCCAACTCTTGCATTTCACGAAATAAATTCAAAATGAACTTAGAAAAATTATGAGAATGTAACTGTGACAAAGTAAAGCAAAACAAAACACTATTGAAATATTCCAACTCTTGCATTTCAACGGTAGAAATCCAAAATGAACTTTCAAAAATCAAGAGAGTGTAAGTGTGATAAGGTAAACCACAACAAAACACTACTGAAAAAATCCAACTCTTGCATTTCAATGAAATAAATTCAAAATGAACTTTGAAAAATCATGACAATGTAACTGGTACAAGGTAAAACACGACAAAACACTACTGAAATATACCAACTCTTGCATTTCAACGAAAGAAATTCAAAATGAACTTTGAAAAATTAAGAGATTGCAACTGTGACATGGTAAACCACGACAAAATACTACTGACATATTCCAACTCTTGCATTTCAAGGAAAGAAATCCAAAATGAACTTTGAAAAATCAAGAGAATGTAACTGTGACAAAGTAAACCACGACAAAACACTACTGAAATATTCCAATTCTTGCAATTCAAGGAAAGAAATCCAAAATGAAATTTGAAAGATCAAGAGAATGTAATTGTGAAAAGATAAACCACGATAAAACACTACTGAAATATTCAAACTCTTGCATTTCAAGAAAGAAATTCAAAAAGATCTTTGAAAAATCAAGAGCATGTAACAGTGATATGGTAAACCATGCCAAAACACTACTGAAATATTCCAACTTGAATTTAACGAAATAAATTCAAAATGAACTTTGAAAAATCAAGAGGATGTAATTGTTAAAAGGTAAACCATGATAAAACACTACTGAAATATTCCAACTCTTACATTTCACGAACGAAATTCAAAATGAACTTTGAAAAATCAAGAGCATGTAACAGTGATATGGTAAACCATGCAACAACACTACTGAAATATTCCAACTCTTGCATTTCATGAAAGAAATTCAAAATCAACTTTAAAAAATCAAGAGAATGTAACTCTGACAAGGTAAAGCACAACAAAACACTACTGAAATATTCCAACTCTTGCATTTCAATGAAAGAAATTCAAAATGAACTTTGAAAAATTCAAGAGAATGTAACTCTGACATGGTAAACTTAGACAAATCACTACTGAAATATTCAAACTCTTGCATTTCAAGGAGAGAAATTCAAAATGAACTTTGAAAAATCAAGAGAATGCAACTGTGACAAGGTAAACCATAACAAAACACTACTGAAATATACCAACTCTTGCATTTCAAGGAAAGAAATCCAAAATGAACTTTGATAAATCAAGAGAATGTAACTGTGACAAGGTAAAGCATAACAAGACACTACTGAAATATTCCAACTCTTACATTTCACGAAAGAATTTCAAAATGAACTTTGAAAAATCAAGAGAATGTAACTTTGACAAGGTAAAGCACAAAAAAACACTACTGAAATATTCCAACTCTCGCATTTCAACGAAAGAAATCCAAAAATGAACTTTGAAAAATCAAGAGAATGTAACTGTGACAAGGTAAACCACGACAAAACACTACAGAAATATTCCAACTCTTGCATTTCAAGGAAAGATATCCAAAATGAACTTTGAAAAGTGAAGAGAATGTAACAGTGACAAGGTAAACAACTACAAAACACTACTGAAATATTCAAACTCTTGCATTTCAACGAAAGAAATCCAAAATGAACTTTGAAATATCAAGAGAATGTAACTTTGACAAGGTAAACCACAACAAAACACTACTGAAATATTCCAACTCTTGCTTTTCAAGGAAAGAAATTCAAAATAAACTTTGAAAAATTCAAGAGAATGTAACTCTGACATGGTAAACTATGACAAATCACTACTGAAATATTCAAACTCTTGCATTTCAAGGAAAGAAATTCAAAATGAACTTTGAAAAATCAAGAGAATGCAACTGTGACAAGGAAAACCATAACAAAACACTACTGAAATATTCCAACTCTTGCATTTCAAGGAAAGAAATCCAAAATGAACTTTGATAAATCAAGAGAATGTAACTGTGACAAGGTAAAGCATAACAAGACACTACTGAAATATTCCAACTCTTACATTTCACGAAAGAAATTCAAAATGAACTTTGAAAAATCAAGAGAATTTAACTTTGACAAGGTAAAGCACAAAAAAACACTACTGAAATATTCCAACTCTCACATTTCAACGAAAGAAATCCAAAAATGAACTTTGAAAAATGAAGAGAATGTAACTGTGACAAGGTAAACCACGACAAAACACTACTGAAATATTCCAACTCTTGCATTTCAAGGAAAGATATCCAAAATGAACTTTGAAAAGTGAAGAGAATGTAACAGTGACAAGGTAAACAACTACAAAACACTACTGAAATATTCCAACTCTTGCATTTCAAGGAAAGAAATCCAAAATGAACTTTGAAATATCAAGAGAATGTAACTGTGACAAGGTAAACCACAACAAAACACTACTGAAATATTCTAACTCTTGCTTTTCAAGGAAAGAAATCCAAAATGAACTTTGAAAAATCAAGAGAATGTAACTGTGACAAGGTAAAGCATAACAAGAGACTACTGAAATATTCCAACTCTTACATTTCACGAAAGAAATTCAAAATGAACTTTGAAAAATCAAGAGAATGTAACTTTGACAAGGTAAAGCACAAATAAACACTAATAAAATATTCCAACTCTTGCATTTCAACGAAAGAAATCCAAAAATGAACTTTGAAAAATCAAGAGAATGTAACTGTGACAAGGTAAACCACGACAAAACACTACTGAAATATTCCAACTCTTGCATTTCAGGGAAAGAAATCCAAAATAAACTTTGAAAAATCAAGAGAATGTAACTGTGACAAGGTAAACCACAACAAAACACTACTGAAATATTCCAACTCTTGCATTTCAAGGAAAGAAATCCAAAATGAACTTTGAAAAATCAAGCGAATGTAACTGTGACAAGGTAATCCACAACAAATCACTACTGAAATATTCCAACTCTTTCATATCAACGATATAAATACAAAATTTAAATTTGAAAAATCAAGAGAATGTAACTGTGACAATGTAAATCACTACAAAACACTACTTAAATATTCCAACTCTTGCATTTCAACGAAATAAATCCAAAATGAACTTTGAAAAATCAAGAGAATGTAACTGTGACAAGGTAAACAACTACAAAACACTATTGAAATATTCCAACTCTTCAATTTAAACGAAAGAAATCAAAAATGAACTTTGAAAAATCAAGAGAATGTAACTGTGACAAGGTAAACCACGAAAAAACACTACTGAAATAGTCCAACTTACATTTCAACGAAACAAATCCAAAATGAACTTTGAAACATCAAGAGAATGTAACTGTGACAAGGTAAAGCACATCAAGACACTACTGAAATATTCTAACTCTTACATTTCACGAAATAAATTCAAAATTAAATTAGAAAAATCAAGAGAATGTAACTGTGACAATGTAAACCACGACAACACACTACTGAAATATTCCAACTCTTGTATTTCAACGAAAGAAATCCAAAATGAACTTTGAAACATCAAGAGAATGTAACTGTGACGAGGTAAAGCACAACAAGACACTACTGAAATATTCCAACTCTTGCATTTCACGAAAGAAATTCAAAATGAACTTTGAAAAATCAAGAGAATTTAACTTTGACAAGGTAAAGCACAACAAAACACTACTGAAATATTCCAACTCTTGCATTTCAAGGAAAGAAATCTGAACTTTGAAAAATCAAGAGAGTGTAACTGTGACAAGGTAAAGCACTTATGAACGATTCTTTTGAAATTCTGCTAAAAACATCGATGCTCAAGGTAAAAGTTTGGATCAAACACTTTTAGGATATTGAGTGCCCTTACTAAAAACTACAGCATTAAAAAAAAATATATTTCTAAAGCCAATTAAGATGAAGAAATGTCTTCAAAGTCAAGGCTATAAGAAAAAAAGTTCTGGATATTTTTGTCAGTTTGTAGTTTACACACTAATATCAATATCAGTAACGATTCTATTTGAACTTTCTCCAAGTTGTTCAAATTGATCTCTAAAGGGTTCATTATAAAAAAAAATTGTTTGGGGCAAGAAAAAAAAACTAAAATAATCTGCGTGCACATAGTGTATTTTGATATAGTTCAAGTTCCACCTCAAATACCTCATTCTGTCAAATTTTCAACATGATATGCGTAGCCTACTGCCAGGAACCAATGGGGGAATCCCCGCTCGTAATTGCTAATCACCTTAACCCTTTTATCAAGGCCTGAGCGTTCACATATTTCCTTTTGGTGAATTGACTTTCCCTTTAGGCCCTCTCTGAAAGTTCCAACTTAATACACAAATCCCTTTTTGAGATATGCCAATTTTGAAAATCTGCATGCACATAGTGTATTTTGATTTAGTTCAAGTTCCACCTCAAATACCTCATTCTGTCAAATTTTCAACTTGATATGCGTAGCCTACTGCCAGGAACCAATGGGGGGAATCCTCGCTCGTAATTGCTAATCACCTTAACCCTTTAATCCAAACTTGAGCGTGCACATATTTCCTTTTGGTGAATTGACTTTCCCTTTAAGCACTCTCTGGAGGTTCCAACTTAATACACAAATCCCTTTTTGAGATATGCAGATTGAAAATCTGCGTGCCCATAGTGTATTTTGATTTAGTTCAAGTTCCACCTCAAATACCTCAGTCTGTCAAATTTTCAACTTGATATGCGTAGCCTACTGCCAGTAACCAGTGGGGGAATCCTCGCTCATAATTGCTAATCACTCTAACCCTTTTATCCAGGCCTGAGCATGCACATATTTCCTTTTGGTGAATTGACTTTTCCTTTAAGCACTCTCTGAAAGTTCCAACTTAATACACAAATCTCTTTTTGAGATAAGCCATTTTGAAAATCTGCGTGCACATAGTGTATTTTGATTTAGTTCAAGTTCCACCTCAAAAAGCTCATTTTGTCAAATTTTCAACTTGATATGCATAGCCTACTGCCAGAAACCAGTGGGGGAATCCTCGCTCGTAATTGCTAATCACTCTAACCCTTTTATCCATCGTCAAGTACATGCTCCAAAAATATTTTATTCAGAGATTTCATGTTAAAAAATTATCCAATTCACAAATTCATTACCCCTTTTTTGCAAATGCTAATCAAACAATTCTGATTGTAGAATCCAATTTTTTAAATAACAAAGACCATCTTAAAATATTCTAGCAATATCCATTCGTGTATGTAGGGGAGGCTACCTACGGTCCATTCTTGGTACACAAAACCTTGGGATTTTCACGATCCGTCTTATAAACCAATGTAGTTCACCCATTTTTACCTTTTTAAGCCCCCCCCCCCCCCCAACAAAAGAATTCCCTTGCACGTGCCAGGTGATTTCAAACCTACACAATAATTCAAAAAATCCATTCCTCTTTTTTGCAAATTTCAATAAAGCAATTTTGATTGTAGCTTCCAATTTTTTAAATAACAAGTCCCGTTTTAAAATATTCTAGCGATATCTATTCGTGTATGTAGGGAAGGCTACCTCCGGTCCATTCTTGGTACACAAAACCTTGGGATTTACACGATCCGTCTTATAAACTAATGTAGTTCACCCTTTTTTACCTTTTTAATTCCCCCCCCCCCCCACCAACAAAAAATTTCCCTCGCACGTCACTGGTGATGTCAAACCTACACTCCAATTCACAAATTCCTTACCCCTTTTTTGCAAATGCCAATCAATGAATTCTGATTGTAGCGTCCAACTTTTTAAATAACAAAGCCAATCTTAAAATATTCTAGCGACATCCATTCGTGTATGTAGGGGAGGCTACCTCCGGTCCATTCTTGGTACACAACTCCTTGGGATTTTCACGATCCGTCTTATAAACTAATGTAGTTCACCCATTTTTGCCTTTTTAAGCCCCCCAACAACAAAAAAATTCCCTCGCACGTGCCTGGTGATGTCAAACCTACACTCCAATTCACAAATCCATTACCCCTTTTTTGCAAATGCCAATCGATGAATTCTGATTGTACCGTCCAACTTTTTAAATAACAAAGCCCGTCTTAAAATATTCTAGCGACATCCATTCGTGTATGTAGGGGAGGCTACCTCCGGTCCATTCTTGGTACACAACTCTTTGGGATTTTCACGATCCGTCTTATAAACTAATGTAGTTCACCCATTTTTACCTTTTTAAGCCCCCCCCCCCAACAACAAAAAATTTCCCTCGCACGTGCCTGGTGATGTCAAACCTACACTCCAATTCACAAATTCATTACCCCTTTTTTGTAAATTCCAATCAAACAATTCTGATTGTAGCATCCAATTTTTTAAATAACAAAGCCCTCCTTAAAATATTCTAGCGATATCCATTCGTGTATGTAGGGGAGTCTACCTCCGGTCCAATCTTGGTACACAAAACCTTGGGATTTTCACGATCCGTCTTATAAACTAATGTAGTTCACCCATTTTTGCCTTTTTAAGCCCCCCCCCCACCAACAAAAAATTTCCCGCGCACGGCCCTGGTGCTGGCAAACCTACACTCCAATTCAAAAATTCTTTACCCCTTTTTTTGCAAATGTCAATCAAATAATTCTGATTGTATCGTCCAATTTTTTAAATAACAAAGACTACACATGTACACACTGTGCTTTCAAAAACCCATCTGATTGAAAACATGAAAGGTGCTAAGCAACTTAATCTCCTCAAAACTTAATTTTTGGCAATTTGCACGTCGAACTGTGTGAGGGAGTTCTGACTCTCTTTGAAAAGGTTTAGAGCCGTACGCAAATAGTGTGGGAATTCCTAGGGGCGTACGCAAATTCCATTTAAGCATTCTACTCCTACTCACGTCAAGCTTATTTACGTGAGAACATGTTGGAAAAAAAATATATTTGAATATTCATTCAAAAATACAAAAATAAGTTTGGATGAATACTTATTTGTTGACAATACAATATAATCCATGAAATGTGATCAAAACTATTGCTATAAAATAAATAGGTGTTTCAAAATCACATAATACAAACAGTTGTTTCAAAATTCAAACACAAGAAACTAAGAAACGAGTACATTTTATTAATAGTAGCTTAAAATACATAACCATGATTTGAAAGCAGCAACAATTTAGCGACACTAAACTTCGGAGATTTTGCTTGTTAAAGGGGAAAGAAAACTAGACTTACAACAGGTTGGCTACTTTATAGCTAGAAGAAATACACCTTCTGCTTAAATTTTTCATCGTAACATTAAAACCTGTTAGTCATGGAAAAAAGAAAATTATGAGAATCTAGAGGTGGTGGCTACATATGGGAGAAAAATTATCAATGCAGGTAAAATGATTAACAAAACTAGGAGCATTTTACTTTGCTCCTAATCTAACAATCTTCAGAGTATCCAAAAGATTGTTGGTCGTTTTATTGTAAGTGCGAGTACCGCTTAAATTCAGAAATATGATGACTCCATGTTACTACTGCGAACAGCTCATCTCAGCACCAGCTTGGTTGAGTATAAAAAACTACAAATATTTCACCCCATCCAATCTGTTCAGTGTGTGAGACCTGACTGTCTCCTATGAAGTTCGTACTCCATTTAACTTTTTTTTATGACTGCTTTCTACCCTGATAAAAAATCTTGCTTTTACTGCACTTTATACCTGTTTGTCAAATAACCCAATCAACAACCTGGATTGACTCCGGTTTTTGCACCAAATCAACTACTAACGCTATTTTCCATCTTTTTATGACTGCTTTCTACCCCGTGATGGAAAATCTTGCTTTTACTGCACTCCATACTTTTTTGTCTAATAACCCAATCAACAACCTTGATTAACTCCGGTTTTTGCACCAAATCAACTACCAACGCTATTTTCCATCTTTATTGCAACAACATTGGTTTCCTGCTTAACATTAATTACTTTAAAAGTTTTCCACTTATCTGGCAAATATCACATAGTGATAATTACTATCAAATTTGATCTAATTGCCATAAAAGCCTTAGGGAGTTGATCAAATCAATAGTCTAGTCATACCACAGCATCAGTAGGATGCTTACAATGAATTAACTGGTAGCGGATTATTGGCACCTTTTCAGAGCAAATGTCAAGGCTATCCCCTAGAGAACTCTTGATGTTGAAAAAACTTTATCATGGCCATCTTCTTTTGAGGTTGAACGATCTTTATCAAGGCTATTCCCTTAGGCACTCTTTTGAATTCTTGCATAACTGATTTCTCTGGTTTTGAGCGTTAGTTACGTAATGATATAGTCATAAGGCGTTCTTGAGTCACTGAACTCTTACATAAATGATTTCTTTGGCCTTGAGTTTGGATATAAATTACTTGATAGAGAGTTGATATCGCGGTTCCAAATAGACATTTGACTAAATCACATTGATTAAAGTTCGGAAAACTTTCTATTATTAAAAATGAGTGATTTTACGCTATTGCAAGGTGACGGAGTTGACAATAATGATATGAAGACTAGATTCCCCGATGTAGCTGTGGAAATTGCAAAGGATTGTCAGCTAATATTTGAGTGGGATGATATATTTGGTAGATATGTTATATCTTTGAGTAGATTTAAGTTGGAAGAACAATTATATTTTGCCGCTAAAGTAAACATTATGCATAGATCTAGACAACAACTTGGATTGAATGCAATCATGAAACACATTCAGGACAATGGATTGGGACATCTCGTGAAAAAAGAGTGAAAATGTATATGTTATTTTATTAGTACATTTTTTGACAATAAAAATGCTTTATATTGATTTTTTCTGTTTAGATATTTTTAGTTGATCTTTTACTCCTCCTCTCCCTAGGGAACCAATAGGTGATGAGAATGTGCTCAAAATTCGAAGAAAAAATATTTTTTTCATGAGTTAGTTTATATTTGATAGTGCGAGTGTCAAGAACAAATAAATGGATCGATTTGAGAAAAAAAATTATGCAGAATCTTATGACTTTGGAAATATTTGTGAATCTAAATGACCAGTTTGAAAAGTTATCAGTGCAAAAGAAAATATTCTCTCAGGGAATAATGGACAATCTCGTGAAAAATGAATCTCCATGTTTGAATTCTTGTATGAGCCTTTCACGTTGTGAGTCAAATGCATTCACTCAATTTATTGACATACTAATCGAAACAAATCAAAATTATATTGGAGATTTTCTATTGAACACTACCTAATCATTCTATGTTAATTTAAAAGTCTATCTGAATGACTTCACAAAAACAACAAGTAAATCGACAAAAACTCCAAGCACGTTTTTATTGATTTTGAATTAAGACACCCCCCTTACTCTCTAGAATTAAAATAATATTCATTTTTAACCGCAAGTTACAGTCTATTTGGCAGTGCGACAGTAAACAGCAAAAAAAATGTGCTACACCTGTCCATTATGTTTGTATACATTCAGTAGTTGGTCTTCCTGTGGGAATTGCATTGTCGCAGACGAATATAATGAAAAGTGTAGATTATCCAATCCATGTAAATTCCATCGAGGTTATGCAATTGCTATTAAGGATTGTAATTTTTGTCTTAAAGAAGTTTGCAATTCTCATTTTAGAGATTTCCTATGCTCAAACTGCCACTGATAAATGTGATCAGTGGGAAAATATTTATCCTGATATGATTAAAAATAACTCTCAGCGAACATTTAGTTTACTCATGAGAGACTAGTATCGTCGGTGATTTAAATTGTTCTGGGAAGAAGAATTTGGTCCACGTTTCAATTGTCGATACAACAAGAGAGTACCGTTTCTAAGTCATCGTTGTGAAGGCAATGGTAGTTTTGATTATAAAACTACAGGTTTTTATTTGGCAGTTACAGAGGGTGATTCTTCATTTGAGGATTTTGTTTGTGACATTACATCAAACAAACAAATTGAAGCCCGTGAATTTTACAATATGAATGGAAAAAGTATAATTGACTTCACAAACAGATATAATAAGAGTGAAACTACAATATATTATACTAAATGCGATCCTGATTCTTCCTTACGTGACCAATATAAGGTGAATTCATATATTCTACCACTGCTAGTCGTTGGCGATGACGATGAATACCTACATGTGGAAGAAGAAATCTAAAGAAAACGAAAAAGACTTTTTTGTATTAGATATATATTTTATTGATAAACAAATTTACAAACATTATTAGAACATTTTATTCTTAGAGCACTGAAATCAATATTACACAATTGGGAGAGGGCATTTTCCACAATGAAATCATTCAGACGAGGATTGTCCAAGTAAATTTTTATAAATTACTTCTAGGCATATCCACGACATAGGAAAACGAAATAATAGTGGATGGAAGCCACAACTTTTAGTCGTTAAATCCTGCTCTCTCTTCATGTTTTGAACAATAGATTTCCCCTTGCTTTCAATGTAGGTGTTGATATGAGGGGTGTAGAATGTATATGGCAAGCCAAGAGAATAAATAAATTCAATACTTTTCCTAGTTTGAAATATGCATAGCCAGTGACCTGTATTTCTTATGTTCGATGGACTGAATGCTGAAATTCAAACTTTGGCAACTGAAAGGTCGATTCGGTGCCCTATGCACCAGAAATTACTCAGGAAAATCTTTGTCCTTTCAATGCTTTAATTAAAACCGTTCTAAAACCTAAATTTGTTTGTCCCAATGTTTTAAGAAAGACTCCTGAATCACAAAGTCCCTTAATTGGAATAAATAGCTCTTTTGAAAATACTAAAAACCTTTAGCGTAAAGAACGATGTATTGACGAGGGGGCGATACCCCAAATACACCTAGTAATTTCTGTTCGTTTTAAGTTTTAATGTTACTCCTTACTTTCAGTTGAAAAAACTTGTTTTTTTTCAATTCTGATCATTTTTAAATTCCCTTTTTTGAAAAATTCTCTTTCCCAATGAAAAATTCCTCCATGGAATGATTTTTACACGTAACTACCTCTCGACCCCGCCCTCCCTCCCCACCAGAAAACCCAAATGAAATCATCTTCACACTTCCCAATTACCAATTGTATCAGAGGCAACGCTATAGCATTGCCTATAGTAAAGGCCATACGGCTCCAATGTTTTATTATTTTTTTCCCCAGTGGCACCTCATATGGAAGGGGTGCGTCGTATAAACTTTAAAGGGGGCTCATTTGATTTTAAATCGAGAGTTCTAGTGCTCTTTTTAAGAGTGAAAATTTATCAGAGGGTAACTAGCCCCCCACGCCCTTTTTTATCCATATACATCGGATAAAAATTTTGAGGTACCCATTTTGTTAGAAACAGTTCAAAGATCATATAACAGAACTCTGAAAATCTTGCCAAGACTAAGTTAAGCCTGCCTAATTCAGAAAAACGGGAAAGTTTTCTTTGATAGTTCTTTGCAATTAAGGCACCATAAGGCTTCTTTTTCTTTCTCACTGACATTTTCACTTGATCTGGGAAAGTTTGGTCCACCTCCCCTCCCCAGGGTTTTGAAAAAATTATGAACCTATTTTTAGTGCTGCATCGCACTTACGGATCATAGAATTAATAAAAATCACGCAGATATGAGAAGGAGCTTTCAAATGAGCCGTTAAATGTCACTATAAAGAGTTTTGATAGCCCAGTAGCCCCAGCTTTTCCACAGGAGACAACACACCTAAAATGGCGTTATTAGTGTCATTTGGAACTTGCTGATGGTGAAATTTATTGAAAAGAAGGACGTATATATGAGCAATATCTTTTATATGAGCTGCTATAAATTTGACTAAGAAACAGATAATACCAAAACGCCCAATAGCAATACAGCCATATGTGTGATATCGATACGTCCGATACCAATACTGCGTACAGCCCTTTCCCCAGGGACTATGGAGGATCATATCATCAATAAAACCATTGATGTTAGACCTTTGAATTATTTTGCACAAAATGGCTATCTCAAAGCATTGATTTGTTGACTTTGGGGGGGGGGGCCTGTAGGAAGGGGGAGGGGGATAGTTGCCCTCCAATATTTTTGGTCACTTAAAAAAGGCGCTTACAAATTCAATTTCTTTTCCAATGAGCTGTTAAACATTTTTCTATGATGCTCTGGCCACTCCCTAGCCCTGATAGAAAAAAAAGAAGAATAAAAAACAGGAGACAAATCAGTGCTACCAAACAAAAAAGCGATTTTGTTTGTTTTTTAAGAAGGGGCCTGCAATTTCCCTTTAATTTATTTTTTGACCGTTTTGGTTCCAATGGTACACTTTTATTTTGATCTGACACCATTTCTGAGGGATTTAAGGCTTTTTTTCGAAATCACCTTAAATTTATTTGCGCAATAAATTTTTACACCTGTAAGACAAAATGAAATAATAGTCTCCATTCCTGAATCAGTGTCAAATGGCAATTTTTATTCACTAGGTAGCTTTTTTCTAAACGTGGTTTTTAACTTATGGTTGCTATGGGCTTTAACTATTTACTAGGTTGAAGCTACCACTACAACCATGATTTGGAACTTGCTGATTGTGGAATTTATAGGAAGAAAGGACATATATATGAGCAATATCTTTTATATGAGCTACTAAAAATGAGGATACCAAAACACCCAATAACAATACGCCTGAAGGCACCTAGGTTAGGTCAAGGAGGCACACTTGTGCCTTTTGAAAGAGGCGAACCACCACAATGTTAAGCGATTTCCGATCCTAGCGGTCGCAGAGAGACATTTTGTAGCCCAAGCTCCAGCTAAGAAACGTGCAAAATTTCACCCCCTTCTGACTGTATCTTCATGGGTAAAAGTGGGCCGGAAGTTTCGACCCTCCGGCCACAACCCCCCTTTAACGCTGTCCGATTGGGCTGAAATTTAGAAGTTGAACTTTCGTAGGGCCCGGGAGCTTATCCTCGAAATTTCAGCTCAATCCGATCACTCCTGTTTTCCAAAAAACAAATATAGCCACTTAATGTTCATTTCTCTTTTTTTATCAGCCACACCTACAGGCCACAGTTGGCAACGGATCCGGGTGAATGAGGGCTCCTTCGAAGCGGAAATTGACCTGTTAGGGCTTTTTGATATTTTCAGACCGAAAAAATTATCCCCCGAATTTACATTTACGAAAAACCTCGTTTTTCTATAAGAATCCAGGTTAATTTTTCCCACCACAGCCCCCCTTTAAGGTTGGTCGATTGGGCTGAAATTTCGAGGATGAGCTTTACTGGAGCCTGGGAGCTTATCCACCAAATTTCAGCTCAATCCGATTCTTCCTTTCCTATTTTCCAAAAACCAAATATCAAGTTTTGTGGGGATTTGCTTGCGTCAAAAATAGATACGAGAGATTCAATTAATTTGAAAAGTGTCTCTGTGGTACAATGGTCGCTGTTCCTGACTCTCAGGTGGAAGATCTGGGTTTTATTCCCTGTCAGAGAAAATTTTTTAATATACTGAATTTAAAGTTTAAAAAAGAAACTCAGTTTCTTTTTTAAATCCAATCTATTAAATCCTTCGGCTCAACAGGCGTCTCCAGAAGAATATCACAGTCGGCCTTCAGGTTACAGGTTAATGTCCACTGCTTTGATAACATGCCGTATACCCGCATGCTCGAAGAAAAGTTGAAAAAAGAAAATTTTACTGTGCATTTGATTTGAGTATTCAGGAATTAAAAGCCTTAACACAAGAATCTTCAAAAGTGGGGGGTTTGAGAGGCGGCAGCCCCCCAACTTTAACTCCTGAAAAGATCAGTTAACAGTTAGTCAAGAAATAATAAGTAATAAACTATAGAAAAACTTGCAGAAATTATTTGAAAACAACTACGTTTTCTAAAGAGTTAAAGAGGCTAAGTCACAAGTTCAAACCTTAAAACGTACAGGGATTAGGAGGTGCAGTTGGGAGGCTGCCGCCCCCCAAACCACCGCTTCCGTATATGAAAGGGGCTGTGCCCTCCTCAACACCTCGCTCTTTACGCTAAAAGTTTGACTTTCTCACAACTCTTTTTTTAAACAATAAAAACTTTAGCGTAAAGAGTGAGGAGTTGAGGAGGGCACAGCCCCTTTTATATACGGAAGCGGGGGTTTGGGGGGTGGCAGCCCCCCAACTGCACCTCCTAATCTCTGTACGTTTTAAGCTTCGAACTTGTGACTCAGCCTCTTTAATTCTTTAGAAAATGTAGTTTTTTTCAAATAATTACTTATTAAATATATGCTATGCTTTTAGGTTTTTTTCTATAGTTCTTGACCCCGCCAGGACTCGAAAGGTCATTCGCATCCCATGAATTTTTGCCATAACCAGAAAGACAAACAAGCCATTCCTAATGTTCTGTGTTACAGAAATACTTTCAGTAAATAATACAATCCCCTTGACGTCACAGGTGTTTCCTAGCATGCGTCGTGGTTTTTTCGTGCACTTGCATAATTTGAAACGAAGACGGGGAATATTGATTTTCAAAGACAATCACTGTCAAGGTATTTACAACGATAAAAGGAAAATGTATCGTTTCTTTGAGTGGCATACTAGATTTCACACTATCGAGACAATACGCTCCTCCCCCCCCCCGCCTAGCATGCAATACCGGAGGAATAAGGTTGATATTAGATGCAAATTTAAGAATATTAAGAGCTTTTAAGGAAAATACCCGGTTTTCATTGAGATAAATTTTTGACTGTTTCACAATATCCTAACAATAGGCCCCACCCTCCACCTAGCTATCATTTCCAGAGGGTGCCTTGATAATAGATGCAATATTTAGGCATGATTGTTGCTTATCAATGGATAAAATATGAACAATAAAATTGTGTAATTTGAGGATAGAGGGGAGGGAGAGGACTCCAAACAAGTATTTCCAGAGAGCAATGTTGACAGTAGAGCTAACTTCTTACGCAATTAAATGCATCGTGTGATTATAATACATACAACCTAATTCAATATTTTTATTGATTTTTTCTTGATATTATATTCACCCAGCTTCAAAATAATGACACATTTAATGTGTCATTAATGCCAAATAATGACGCCAGCTCAGCACTGCCTTTATTATCTAGTCATTTTTTCCCAGTTATCTTATATTTATAATTATTTTTTTCGTTGCGCAAAGCGGTAATTTTCAAATATTTAATTTTTAAAAGTTTTTTATGTGTTATTGTCGCTCCTCCCGCGGCCCAGAGTGGCCCGCCATTGGTACCCGCCTGGTGATCACGGGTACCGTCCGCAACCCACTTCCGAGGCAGTGTCCACCCCTCCGTGTGGTTTGTCTTAGCCCTCACGCAACCCAGGGGGCATTTTTTTCAGCAACAATATCAAAACGTGGAAAAGGGAAATTCTATTTCGAGAAATTACTGTTCCCATGGCAAATATGTAATTAGGAAAATTATGAGAATACAACGTTTTGAGAGGGGATAATGCGAAAGGAACAAAACGAAACCCGAAAAGGCTTAAAAAGGGATAAAATGTAAACAATAACATGTTTAAATTAGAGAAGGATGGGAGGAGAGGGGTCCAAGCAAGATGTTCTAAAGGAGGGGTGCCTTTTATAATAAAGTTAAATTTATGCTATATTAAGAGCCTTTTAAACGAAATGCATCTTTCCTTAGACAGAGATGCTAGATTTCACTCTCCCTCTACCGAAAATTCATTTAACACCTCCGCCTTATCTTTAAGCTCTAGAGTATACTAGTCCAAGGCAATGCATACCACTATGGTAAACTATGGATGGCATAAAGCACCCCTCTGTCATCGCTCCCCATCCCGAACCCCCAAGATATAATTCAGGTATTTCTTATTAAAAATGATGCCTTTAAATCCCGTCATTCAAGTTTTCGCAAGCAAAGCCCATGTTTATAACCGTGCAACTAAGACCATTTAGATGAACCCTTGTTCTACAGAACCTCTGATTTTCACATGACTTACTTTTGTCTCAGCCCTCACGCAACCCAGGGAGGCATTTTTCAGCAAAAATTTCAAAACGCGCAAAGGGGAAATTCTATTTCATGAAATTTTTTCCCATCCATCCCACGCGCTGCGCGGGAGCTTGGTCAGTATTTATTCGGTCCGGGGACGGATTCCGGACTTCGGCTAGGCGATAAAGGAGGTTAAAAATGATTATGCTCAAGATAACTTAAAAAGTAGCAATAGTAAGAAATTAACATGGGATTTCAAACGCACCCCTAGGAAATTAATATAGGATTTCAAATGCATGCTCTCCCCTTTTCCTTTAGGACTTAAAGACATGCCCTCTGATGTCACAGCACCCCTGGCAAGATTCCTAAGGAACCCCGGTTTCCAGCTGGCAGGATTCCCACCCCTTGGCAGGCCACCCGGGATTCCAGGTGTTCTAGTATTTCTTCAGTATTGGCATGATCTTACCTATTTTTGGCACATTGTTTTTCTGTAAGATCCCCAGGATTTCCGTGACGAGGTCTAATATGGATGACACCATCGTATCTCAAAAACTAGACTCCAGGAGTCCATGGAGAATTCCTAATTGTAACCGAACATGGGCACAAACGTGGGTGCAGCGTAAATAATTGTGCTAATCTTAAGCAATGACACACGATGGGATAGGTTGGAAGATAAATGGGTCATCTTGCGAAAAGAGTAGATACCCAATTGCTAGAAAGTATACTTATGGCCCAGAGCGGAGTGGCGCAGCAACACTGTTTTCACACTGATACTAGCCCTCATCACCCCCTCCATCATCCATATGGTAGAACTCTCCCTCCCCTAGGACATTTTCAACCTTTTTTGCTCCGGAAATAAGCTAAAGATTTGCATTAAACACTATATTCTTGAAAACAGAGAAGTCGCCACCTTTCGCTGCTAGTGTTTGATACTCTAAGTAACTCAAACCACAGTAACACATTAAAGCTACTCTCTAGCACCCTGACGACATCCGTCAGCACCAATGGGAACGTCTACTAAAGTGTGAAATACAAACCAAAACACAAACACACACACAGACACAAACACAAAAACAAACACACACAAAGAGGCAATTTTTCCGTCAAACATAAGAAAATCTCTTAGAAGTAACATTTTTTGTTTGTGATAACAATTTTTCTTCACACTAAAAAATTTTCTCATCGAAGTTGCAACATTTAAAAAAAATACTAACAAATTTTTACCTTAAAACTACCAAATTTCCCTTGGAAGTAACAGGTTTTTCCTTAATAGTAGCACATTTTTTTCTAATCGCAGCAAGTTCATCGTCAAAGTTTACAAATTTCTCTTAGAAGTAACAATTTTTTCATCAGTGATAACAAGATTTCTTTGAGAAATAGCAAGTCTTCCGTCAAAGATAATAAATTTTTCTTAGAAGTAACAATTTTTTTGTTTGCGATAACAAATTTTCTCATTAAAGTAACAACTGTTTCCTTAATATTAACAAACTTTTACTTACAACTGTCAAATTTCTCTTAGAAGTAACAGGTTTTTTCTTAAGACTAACAAATTTCTTCTAATGGTACCAAGTTTTCCGTCAAAGTTAACACATTTCTCTTAGAAGTAATGATTTTTTCCAAGTTTTCTGTTAGAACTAGCCTGTTTTCGTCAAAGAAAGCAAATGCTTCTTAGAAGTAACAATTTTTTTGTTTATGAAAAAAGTTGTCTGTCGGAAGTAGCATGTTTTCCTTAACACTAACAAATGTTCTCATTGAAGTAACAAATTTTTCCTTAATACTTAAAAACTTTTACTTCACTCAACAAAATTTCTCTTGGAAGTAACAGATATTTTCTTAATAGTAACAATTTTTTTTATAATAGCTGCAAATTTGTCTTCAAAGTTAGCAATTTTTTTTTAGAAGTAACAACTTTTTCGTCAGTGATAACAAGCTTTCTGTTAGAGTTAGCAAGTTTTCCATCAAAGATAACAAATTTTCTTAGAAATAACAATTTTTTTGTTCATGATAGCAAGTTTCTGTCACAAGGAGCGAATGTTTCTTAACACTAACACATTTTCTCATAAAAGTAGCAACTTCTTCCTTAATACTAACAAACTTTTACTCAAAACTGTCAAATATCTCTTAGAAGTAACAGGCTTTTACTTAACAGTAACAATTTTTTCTAATAGCACCAACTTTTCCGTTCAAGATGACAAATTTATCTTTGAAGTAATAGTTTTTTTCGTCAGTGAAAACAATTTTCCCGTTAGAAGTAGCAAGTTCTCTGTCAAAAATAAAGAATTTTTCTTAGAGGTAACTATTTTATGTTTATGGTATTAAGTTTTCTGTCAGAAGTAGCAAGTTTTTCTTAACAATAGCAAATTTTCTCTTCGAAGTAACAACTTTTTTCCTTAATGCTAACAAAGTTTTATTTATCATCAAATATCCTTTGGAAGTATCACTTGTTTCTTAATAGTAAGAGATGTTTTCTAATAACAGCATTTTTTCCGTCAAAGATAACAAATTTCCCTTAGAAGTAACATTTTTTTGTTTATGATAACAAGTTTTCAGTCAGAAGAAGCAGGTTTTCCGTAACACTGACAAACTTTCTTATCAAAGTAAAAATTTTTTCCTTAATACTAAGAAACTTTTATTTGACACTATCAAATTTCTCGTAGAAATAACAGGTTTTTTCTTAACAGTAATAATTTTTGCTAATAGCTCCAACTCTTCCATCAAAGATAACAAATTTCTCTTAGTGGCAAACATTTTTTGTAAGTGATAACAATTTTTCCCGTTAGAAGTAGCAAGTTTTTTGTAAAAGGTAATGAAATTTTCTTACAAGAAACTGTTTAGTCGAAAGGGATTGAGAGGCCATTAGCCCCCCTCTTACGCCCACCTTTTCCCCAAACACATCCAATCAAAATTTTTAGATAACTATTTTGGTCAGAGTAGTCGAAAGTTCTGGAAATTAGGTTTTTGAGGATGACAACCACCCCCCTCCCCACACAGCCCCTCAGGGCAAGGGTCGTAAGCTATGCCCAGGGGGCATATAAGGTTTTTATAGAAAGTGTTGTCGTAGATACTTCAAAAAGGGCTCATTCGATTAGAAATTGAAATGTCTAGTAACCTTTACAATAGTCGAAAGTGATTGGAAGACAAATACTTTCTATACCCATTGCACGCCCACCATTTCCCCAAACACATCCAATCAAAATTTTGAGATAACCATTTTGGTCAGCGTAGTTGAGAGTTTTGGAAATTATGTCTTTCAGGATGACAACCCCCCCCCCCCCCCCCTCCTACCCTTCACATCCGTTAGTGAAAGGGTTATAAGTTATTCCCTGGGGACATGTAAGGTTTTTATAGAAGGTTATGTTGTAGAAACTTACAAAAGGGCTTATTCGATTGGAAATTCAAAGGCCCCTAAACACATCCAATCAAAATTTTGAGATAGCCATTTTGTTCAGCGTAGTTGATTTTCAAATAGAGAAGATGTTTTGAGGAGGACAATCCCCTACACCCCTCAGGGCAAGGGTTTTAAGTTTTAAGTTATATAAGGTTTTTAGAGAAGGCGATGTCGTAGAAACTTCAAAAAAGGCTCATTCGATTATAAATTCATAGGGCTAGTGCCCTTTTTAATAGTCGTAAGTTATTGGAGAGCAACTAGCCCCTCCCCCATATGCCCATCATTCCCCCAAACACATCCAATCAAAATTTTGAGATAGCCATTTTGTTCAGCGTAGTTGATTTCCTGATAGAAAATATATTTTTGAGGAGGACACTCCCCCAAAACCCTCAGGGCAAGGGTTTTAAGTTATGCCCTGGGGGTATATAAGGTTTTTATAGAATGTGTTGTTGTAGATACTTCAAAAAGGGCTCATTCGATTATAAGTTGAAATGTCTAGTAACCTTTACAATAGTCGAAAGGGATTGGAAGACAAATACTTTCTTTACCCCTTGCACGCCCACTATTTCCCCAAACACACCCAATCCAAATTTTGAGATAACCATTTTGGTCAGCGTAGTTTAAAGTTTTGGAAATTAGGTCTTTCAGGATGACAACCCCCCCCCCCACCCTTCACATCCGTTAGTGAAAGGGTTATAAGTTATGCCCTGGGGACATGAAAGATTTTTATAGAAAGTTATGTTGTAGAAACTTACGAAAGGGCTTATTCGATTGGAAATTCAAAGGCCCCTAAACACATCCAATCAAAATTTTGAGATAGCCATTTCGTTCAGCGTAGTTGATTTTCAAATAGAAAATATGTTTTTGAGGAGGACAATCCCCCACACCCCTCAGCGCAAGGGTTTTAAGTTATGCCCTGGGGGCACATAAGGTTTTTAGAGAAGGTGCTGTCGTAGAAACTTCAAAAAAGACTCATTCGATTATAAATTCATAGGGCTAGTGCCCATTTTAATAGTCGTAAGTGATTGGAGGGCAACTAGCCCCCCCCCCCACATACGCCCATCATTCCTCCAAACACATCCAATCAAAATTTTGAGATTGCCATTTTGTTCAGCGTAGTTGATTTCCTGATAGAAAATATATCTTTAAGGAGGACACTCCCCCAAAACCCTCAGGGCAAGGGTTTTAAGTTATGCCCTGGGGGCATATAAGGTTTTTATAGAATGAGTTGTCGTGGAAGCTTCAAGAATGGCTCATTGAATTTGAAATTCAAAGGGATATTGCCCTTTTTAATAGTTGAAAGTGATTGGGCAACTAGCACCCCCCCTACACCCATTATTCCCCCAAACATATCCAATTAAAATTTTGAGATAGGCATTTTGTTCAGCGTAGTTGATTTCCAGATAGAAAATACTTTTTGAGGAGGACAATCCCTCACAACCCTCGGGAAAAAGGTTTTAAGTTATGCCCTGGGGGGAAATAAGGTTTTAGTAGAAAGCGTTGTCGTAGAAACTTCAAAAAAGGATCAGTCGATTGGAAATTTAAAGGGCTAGTGCCCTTTTTAATGGTAAACAAATTGGAGTGCAACTAGCCCCTCCCCACGCCCATTATTCCCCCAAATACATTCAATCGAATTTTGAGATAGCCATTTTCTTCAACGTAGTTGATTTTCACATAGAAAATATGTTTTTGAGGAGGAAACTCCCCCACATTCCTTAGGTCAATTTTTTAAGTTATGTCCTGGGGGCATATAAGGTTTTTGTAGAAGGCGTTGTCGTAGAAACTTCAAATAAGGCTCATTCGATTGGAAATTCAAAGGGCTAGTGCCCTTTTAATAGTCAAAAGGGATTGAAAGGCAACTAGCCACCACCCCACGCCCATCATTCCCCCAAACACATCCAATCGAAATTTTGAGATAGCCATTTTGTTCAACGTAGTTGATTTTCAGATAGAAAAAATGTTTTTGAGGAGGACACTTCCCCACAACCCTCAAGGCAAGGGTTTTAAGTTATACCCTGGGGGTATATAAGGTTTTAATATAAGGCGGTGTCGCAAAAACTTCAAAAAAAGCTCATTCCAAAGGAAATTCAAAGGGCTAGTGCCCTTTTTAATAGTCAAAAGTGATTTGAGGGCAACTAACCCCCCTCTCACGCCCACTTTTTCCCCAAACACATCCAATCAAAATTTTGAGACAGCCATTTTATGAAACGTAATTTTAAGGTCTGGAATTCGGTCTTTGAGGATGACAACTCCCCCACAGCCCTCAGGGCAAAAGTTGTAAAACAAGGATTCTCCAAATCCTTCATGTGATTTTTTATGGAAGGGATACTCGTATAAACTTTAGGGAGGGCTAATTTGATTGTAAATTGAAAGTTCTTGTTCACTTTTTAAGAGTCAAAAGAGATTGAAGGGCAACTAGCCCCCTTTCCTCCATGCCCTAAATGCATCAGGTAAAAATTTTGTTAAAAATAGTTGAAAGGTTAGGTAACAAAACTCTGGCGTCGAAAAAACCCCCCAGGGACCGGGGTTAGGAAGGGATTCTCGTATAAACTTCAGAGAAGGGTCATTTGATTGGAAATTGAAAGTTTTAGTCTAGTGCTTATTAGTCAAAATCGATCGAAGGGCGAATACCCACCCACGCTCTTTTCCCCCAACCCTCCCTTTGAACTAATTCTGTTTATATCTGAAGGCCCAATGAGAGTTAGAATGTTTTGGTATTAGCGCACACCTATTAGGCGTCTGCTCTCCTCCCTAACAAGGAAAGAAACAGAGAGTTTATGGCAGTGGTGGATCCAGGGGAAGGGCGAGGGGGCCCCCCCCCTAACCCAGTCCAAAGTAATGTAATTTACTTAATTAACGTACGATTGTGTTAACTAAACTTGCTCCTAACGCGAGTTTATCAGATCAAGCTATTTTGCCCCCCCCCCCCCCCTAAAAAATCCTGGATCCACCCCTGGTGAAAGGACACTATAAATTTGAATTTGTAATTCAATGAACCCCGTTCCAAAGTTTATGTGACCACCTCCTCCACATAAATTGCCCCTGAAAAAATAACTAAGGATTAATTCATTGAACCCTTATGGGGCTTTACTTAGGTAACGCTATAGCATTGCTTCTGGCCTAAGAAGTTGAGTAGAAATTTCAGCCTCCATTTTTATGAATATCTGAAATTATCTGAGGGGAATATGTTTGGGAGAGCATATTCCACGGCTGGGAAATTTCTGCTGGGTGGAATTTAACGCGGGAAAATTATCAGCAGGAAAAGAAAATGTTCTTTGAGGGGGGAGGAATTTCCCAGGGGTGGGTTTTCCAAAATGTGAATTATTCAGGGAAGGGACAAATAGACCCATTCGATAATATTCTAAATTTTACATCTGAAATTTACGGGAATAAAGAATCAACGGATATGTCAGAGATAGCACTTCAGGCTGCTTTAGATGATTTTGTTAGTGTCTCTTGAAAAAAGACATTTTCAAAGACAGATTAATTTTATTTTTTTTACTTGCTCTGTGGCTGCTCAATTATGCATGTGAGGGGGGAGACTTCCCCCCACCACTGTCTCCGCTTAGGATTCAGTTTTTATCGCAAGCCTTAAAAATGAACACAATGTAATAAAAGTATATTGCAGAATAACATATATAGAATAATATATGCTCATAACACGGAACAATTAATCAAAATTGCATATTATGAGTTCAGGTTCACCCAAATGATGGGCCAGGGGGCTCACCATTCCACAATCTATGAAATCAATCCTGCAATAACTGAAAATATAAAGTATTTTTGAGTATTTTAACGTCTTCCACAACTCAAACGGTCAAACATTCTACAGCCCAATGAGTCTGTCTAATCTCCTAAATCGGGAACGGAGGATATAAGTGAAGTTCCGCCCCATATCGGATGATTCTCTAACATCACCCTCCCCCTCTCCTACTGTCTACGCTAAAGTTTTCTTCCTTCTGTCAACTAAGCTGCCCCCACCCCAAAGACTTTAATAAGGTAAACTTTTGTATAGGAAGAACAAATAGTAAATCTATTATTATTATCCAATTATAAGGTTAACATACATACCATGTGATAGATGCAAAATTGCTTTGGCACACAAAATCCTATTAAGGTCAATTCCAAACAGTCGTGATCCCTTTGTGTCAGCAAGTGAAATTGTCAAAACACCCGTATTGGAGCTATTTTTTCAATCCACTCATTGTTTCCAATCGCTGTTCACAAGTTATGCAAGCTGTCTATTGTTCATATATAAGGTTTTTATCAAAGAATAATCGTAGAGACTTTGAAAAAAGCCTCATTCGATTTAAATTGAAAGTTCTAGATCCGTTTTTTAAAGTCAAGAATAATCGGACAGTAAGCCGCCCCCCCCCCCATGCAATAAAAACTTGAAAGTTATTGCAATCAAAAACTAAAAAAAAATAATTAAAAAAACCTTCCGAAAAATAAGTTTTTCAAAGAAAAGTAAAGGCCATTTTAAATTTAAGCTCACGAGATATGAATACCTGTTAATATTCAAACTCAAAACGTCCAGAAATTACTATTAAAGAATAAATGAAACCCAAAACGAACAGAAATTAAATAAACAATCATAACAAAAAACACACAAAAATAATAATATAAATGAATAAACAGATTTTAAAGCGAGTAATGCTTAGACTGAATATGAAAATCAAGCTTAAAACGAAAAAAATAGTTTGCTATTAAAGTATAAATGAAAATTAAAACGAACAGAAATTAAATAAACAATCAATGCGAACAAACACACAATATATATTAATGTAAATGAATAAATAAATCTTAAAACGAGTGAAACATAAATTGAATATGCAAATCAAGTTTGAATCTAATAAAAATAACTACAAACAAGAGTTTGGGTATCGCCTCACTGCGGAAGCCTAAAACCTACTGTGTTATTGGCGCCTTGCTGAAAACTAAATGAGTCTTGAAAAGTATTGGAAAGTATAAACAAAATCAAATTAAATATTAGATATATAATGATATTAATTGTTGAAAGATCCATCAGTTCAAGATTTTTTTTTTTTTTTTAGTAATTTTTATTTTTATTTTTAATGCTGTAAGAACTGTAAAAGAATAAATTTGTAATATAAGAGTAATTCATTTTCATTGAAGCGCCAATGACTCAAAAGGCTTTAGGTTTTTGGAGTTAAAGAAGGCGGCAGTATCAAAATTTTTTTTGTAGTGAAACTATATTTGTCTTGACCAATCTTGGAAAAAACTAATATATTGAACTGAATATTTTATGCTTAATGATATTAATTGCTGAAAGCTCAGTAATTTTAATATTTATTTTCAATATTAAGTGCAAAAGAAAACATTTGTAATATGATTCGTTTTCAGTTAAGCGCCAATGACGCAGTAGGTTTTAGGCTTCTGCAGTGAGGCGATACCCAAGCTCTTGTTTGTAGTTATTCTTATTCAATTCAAACTTGATTTGCATACTAAATTTAAGTTTCACTCGTTTTAAGATTTATTTATTCATTTACATTAATATATACTGTATGTTTGTTCGCATTGATTGTTTATTTAATTTCTGTTCGTTTTAAGTTTCATTTATGCTTTAAAAGCAAACTATTTTATTTCGTTTTAAGCTTGATTTTCACATTCAGTCTAAGCATTACTCGCTTTAAAATCTATTTATTCATTTATATTATTACTTTTTGTATGTTTTTTCCTATAATTTTTTATTTAATTTCTGTTCGTTTAGGGTTTCATTTATTCTTTAATAGTAATTTCTGGTCGTTTTGAGCTTGAATTTTAACAGGAATTAATATCTCCTGAGCTTAAGCTTAAAATGGCCTTTACTTTTCTGTGAAAACCTTATTTTTTGGATAGTTCTTATTAATTAATTGCTTGAAATATCTCAATCTACTTTCTTTTCTAAATTACTGATTTCGTTCAAGTTATCTGTTTTTCGCCAAAACTGTGTATCTTGCTAACCTTCTGTCAGGGTTAATAAACTGTGAAATAGGGGAGACTTCTAAACTATTTCGCATTGTGGAGTTATGACAGATACCATCCAAATATATTTTGAGCTAGTTTAAATGTGTTTACGTAAACATGTTATAAAATATATGGATAACGTTGATGTCTCGGACGACATCCTATATTAAAAAAAGTATATCTCAAGTAAACTAAATGAGAAAATTAGTTATCTTGAAGTTGAAAATAAGCCAATTAAGATCATTTGGAGCAGTCTAAAAGCTTTTGGGTTTCTATCCTTTCTATCTTCAGGCAATTATACCGTTATTTAAAATAGAATAAACTCTTTCCATCGTTAGAGCGTTTTAAGAAACTTTGGTTTCATATTTGAGAAAAATGTATTTTCATGTCTCAGACGGCATCCTATATTAAAAAAGTATATCTAAAGTAAATTAAATAAGGAAATTAGTTATCTCGAAGTCAAATATAAGCCAATTACCTTATTTGGACTAGTTTAAAAACGCTTGGGTTTGTATCCTTTCTATTTTCATGCAATCGTACCGTTGTTTAAAATAAAATAAATTTTTTGCTATCGTTAGAGGGTTTCAAGAAACTTTGATTTCATATTTGAGAAATAATGTATTTTTATGTCTCAGACGACATCCTATATTAAAAAAGTATATCTCAAGTAAATTAAATGAGGAAATTAGTTTTCTCGAAGTCAAAAATAAGCAAACTAGCTCATTTGGACAAGTTCAAAACTTTTGGGTTTGTATCCTTTCTATTTTCATGCAATCATACCGTTGTTTAAAATAAAATAAACTCTTTCTATTGTTAGAGTGTTTTATGAAACTTTGGTTTCATATTTGAGAAAAAATGTATTTTCATGCTCAGACGGCATCCTATATCAAAAAAATAGATCTCAAGTAAAGTAAATGAGGACATTATTTATCTCGAAGTCAAAAATAAGCAAACTAGCTCATTTGGACAAGTTCAAAACTTTTGGGTTTTTATCCTTTCTATTTTCCTGCAATCATATCGTTGTTTAAAATAAAATAAACTTTATTGCTATCGTTAGAACGTTTTAAGAAACTTTGGTTTCATATTTGAGAAAAAATGTATTTTCAAGCTCAGACGGCATCCTATATTAAAAAAAGTATATCTCAAGCAAATTAAATGAGGACATTATTTATCTTGAAGTCGAAAATAAGCCTATTAAGCTCATTTGGACAAATTTAAAAGCGTGTCATGGTTTATCTGGTCAGTGTTACATTCTTTTGATGTTTCATGGTACATTTTGGATTTTTTTTTCGTTTAAACGTATGACTTGGAATATTTTTTGTAGTGTTTTGTCGTAGTTTTTCTTATCAGTGTTACATTCAGTTGAAATTTCAAAGTTCATTTTGAAGTTTTTTCATTTAAACGTATGACATTTTTGTCATATGTGTCATAGGAATATTTTTTGTAGTGCTGTGTCGTGGTTTATCTTATCAGTGTTATATTCTGTTGATATTTCAAAGTACATTTTGAAATTTTTGGTTGAAACATATGACTTGGAATATATTTGTATTATTGTGTCCGGGTTTAACTTGCCAATATTACATTCTGTTGATGTTTCAATGTGCATTTTGATTTTTTTTTTTTCATTAAAATGTATGACTTAGAATATTTTTGTAGTGTTGTGCTGTGGTTTATCGTGTCAGCGTTACGTTCTGCTGATGTTCCAAAGTGGATTTAGGATTTTGTTTTTTCGGTAAAGCGTATGTCTTGGAATAGTTCCAAAATCTACTTTGAAACATCAACAGAATGTATAATTGACAAGATAACCGACGCGCCAACACTACAAAAATATTCCAAGTCATGCATTTCATCGAAAAAAAAATCCTAAATGCATTTTGAAGCATCGATAGAATGTAACTGACAAGATAAACAACGACAAAACACCAGAAAAATATTCCAAGTCATACGTTTCAACGAAAATATTCCTAAATAGACTTTGAAACATCAACAGAATGTAAAACTCACAAGATAAACCACAACATAACACTACAAAAATATTCCAAGAAACACGTTTCAATGAAAGAATAAAATCAAAAGTGTATTTTAAACATCAGCAGAATGTAACGCTGACGAGATAAATCACAAGACAACACTACAAAAATATTCCATGTCATACGTTTCAATAAAAAAATTAGAAAATACATTTTGAAACATCAACAGAATGTAGCCTTGACAAGATACAGCAGGACACAGCACTACAAAAACATATTCCAAGTCACATGCTTCAACGAAAAAATTCCAAAATGCCCTTTGAAACAATAATGGAATGAAACACTGACAAGATAATCCATGACTGTACATTATAAAACATCCCAAGTCTTACGTTTCAACGAAAAATTCTAAAGTTCACTTTGAAACATCAACAAAATTTAACACTGAAAAGATAAAACCACGAAACAACATCACAACAATATTCCTAGTCACACGTTTCAACAAAAAATTCAAAAAAGCACTTTGAAACATGAACAGAATGTAACACTGTTAAGATAAACCACGACACAACACTACAAAAAAAATATTCGAAGTTAAACATTTCAATGAAAAAATTTCAAATGCACTTTGAAAACATCAACAGAATGCAACATTGACAAGATAAACCGTGAAATAACACTACAAAAATATTCCAAATCATTCGTTTTGACGAAAAAAAAATTCCAAAGTGCACTTAGAAACATCAACAGAATGTAACATGAGAAGATAAACCACAACACAACACTACAAAAAACATTCTAAAACATACGTTTCAGCGAGAAAAAAATTCCAAAGTGCACTTTGAAACATCAACAGAATGTAACATTAACACGATAACCTTCGAGACAACACTACAAAAAAAATACTACAAAAAAGTCATACGTTTCATAAAAAAAAAGTCAAAAATGCACTTTGAAGCATCATTCGAACGTAACTGACAAGATAAACCACGACAAATCACCAGATAAATATTCATGCGTAAGTCATATGTTTCAACGAAAATATTCCAAAACACACTATGAAACATCAACAGAATGTAACACTAACAAGATAAACCACAACATAACACTACAAAAAATATTCCAAATCATAAGTTTCATCGAAAAAAAAATCCAAACTGTACTTTGAACCATCAATAGAATGTAACTGACAAGATAAACCACGAAACAGCACCAGAAAAACACTCCAAGTCATACGTTTCAAGGAAAATATTCCAAAATATACTTTGAAACATCAACAGCATGTAACACGGAGAAGTTAAACCACAACATAAAAATACAAAAATATTCCAAGTTATACGTTTCACTGAAAAAAAATCCAAAATGCACTTGAAACATCAACAGAATGTAACCTTGACAATATAAATGACAACACAATACTACACAAATATTCCAAGTCATATGATTCAATAAAAAAAATAATTCAAAATACACTTTGAAACACCAATAGAATGTATCATTGACAAGATAAAGCAGGATACAATACTACAAAAATATTCAAAGCCATATGTTTCAACAAAAAATTCCAAAATGCACTTTGAAACATCAAAAGAATGAATCATTGACAAGATAAACCATGTCATAACACTAAAAAAAAATATTCCAAGTCATACATTTCAACGAACAAATTCCAAAATTAACTTTGAAACATCAACTGAATGTAACGCTGATAAGATAAAGAATGACACAACACTACAGAAATATTCCAAGTCATACGTTTCAACGAAAGAAAATTAATAATGAACCTGTGAATAACAACAGAATGTAACCCTGACAAGATAAGCCACGACACGTTTTTAAACTGGTCCTAATGAGCTTAATTGGCTTATTTTCGACTTCAAGATAACTAATTTCTTCATCTAATTTATTTGAGATATGCTTTTTCAAGATAGGAGGCCGTCTGAAACATGAGGATACATCTTTTTTCAAATATGAAACTAAAGTTTCTTAAAATGCTCTAACGATAGCAATAAAGTTTATTTCATTTTTAAAGATGGTACATTTACCAGAAGATAGAAAGAATACAAACCCAAACGTTTTTAAACTGGTCCAAATGAGCTTAATTGGCTCATTGACGACTAAAGATAACTAGTTTCCTCATTTAATGTACTTGAGATATATTTTATCAATATAGGATGCCGTCTGAGACAGGAAGATACATTTTTTCTCAAATATGAAACCAAAGTTTCTTAAAACACTTTAACGATAGCAATAAAGTTTATTCTATTTTAAAAAACGGTACAATTGCCAGAGCATAGAAAGGATATAAACCCAAACGTTTTTAAACTGGTCCAAATGAGGTTAATTGGCATATTTTCGACTTCGAGATAGCTAATGTCCTCATTTAATTTACTTGAGATATACTTTTTCTGTATAGGATGCCGTCTGAGTCTTAAAGATACATTTTTTCTCAAATATGAACCCAAAGTTTCCTCAAACACTCTAACGATAGCATTAAACTTTATTTTATTTTAAACAACGGTACAATTAACTGAAGATAGAAAGGATACAAACCCATATGTTTTTAAACAGGTCCAAATGAAATTAATTGGCATATTTTCGACTTTGAGATAACTAATGTCCTCATTTAATTTACTTGAGAAATACTTTTTCAATATAGGATGCCGTCTGAGACATGAAGATAAATTTTTTCTCAAAAATGAAACCAAAGTTCCTTAAAACGCTCTAAAGATAGCAATAAAAAGTATTTTATTTTAAACAACGGTACAATGCGGTAATGAAGTACATGGCAGGTGGCACCGTTCCTCGTCTAATGAGGAATGGCAATGGATTTATGGGCGTTCTTGGGCTAACCAACCGGAAAAGCTTCTTTTACCTGGTTATGATTAACAACAAAAAGCCTCGGACCAAACAGCCATTTTTACAACGACCTGTAGCACGTCCACCGACCATCCAAACGGACCTGTTTACGGTAGCCCACTGCAATTTACGAGGTCTCAGGTCTAAGTTTGACAGGTTCCTACATTTAGTGAACTCGGTCAAGCCATCTATCATGTGCATCACTGAGACCAATTCTAAACCAAGAAACACAGAGCAGTGAGGTTGCCACACAGGGATACACGTTCCTCAGGCGGGATTGAGAGCGTACTGACAGTGCTGAATACGGAGGAGGAGGTTTTGCTGTTCATCTACAGAACTATATACCTTATTCAGGCTTGAGCATACCAGATTCAGCAGGCGAAGAAGCTCTGTGGATTCGGATGACCCTCCCAAATAAATCCGTGATTGTCGGTACCGTCAATCACGGTACCGACAATCACGGAGAGTCACCTTCCTGGAAAGGAAGGGATGGGGTCTAATTTTAATGCAGTTATTTTTTAATTAATGGATTTTATCTGCTCTTTAGGTTTAAGAGGCTTTCATAAAAATCATACTTTCACTAATTTCTTTTCTTCCATAACATTGGTTTATACTAAATTTTCTTTTCTTTTTAGAATTTTCCTACCCTTGCCCCTCCCAACAAACATGTAACAGTGGGCGAGGCTACACCGGTGCAATGGTTGAGGATTGCTGGAACTTCCACGCCCCCCAAAACCCCAAAGGAGAAATGCTGTCCCATCTATGTTCCGCAGGCAAGACGGTGAAGTCACCGGGCCTTAAAGACCCCATGCTTTATGATAGTAAAACTGCCAAATTTTATAAGCTACCCAAGCAAGCTTCGATGCCTAAGCCATCCAGGACCACGCTCTGCCAGTACTTTGTTCTCCATCATGCTTCTGGCTCATCAATGCAAGCTGTGATTCCTGAGCCACCCAGGCGTGTGATAAACCACCCCCTCGCCTCCTGTCATGCGTTGCAGGGCCTTAAAGAGCTGCGCAAGGTCCCACTTATCTAACTGTGCAGCCTGCACCAGAGTCTGGTGTAACCCTGTTGGCGCAATTTGAAGACGTGAGTAATTTTGTTCCACCTAATAAAGCTATTTTTTGCTGTTAGAGAGCTTTTTACTTTTTACTTTTCTCTTTTCACTTTTTTTCCATGTCTCAGGACCAGGCTATAGAAATATCTAACTATTTTTTTCAACTTTTTAAGCCTTTCTTTTCACCATTTTTCAACCTTATATTTCTGGTCTAGTGAAAACATTTTTCATATCTCTTTAAGCCCTTGAAGGAGTTCTGATTCTTTCTTATCTTTAGTTTCCCCATTGTTTTAAAGACTTGGAAATAAGACTGTTTTTTCAACTTCTTTAGCCATTTCTTTTTGCTATTTGTTGCTAAAATATTAAAATCCCCCCACCCCATTTGTTTAAATTTCACTACTCCCTCCCCTCAGAGATACCAAAATATATTGTAATTTTTTTCTGCTTGTCAAGGAAACCGCTCTTTCCTATCATCTTATTTTCTATGCCTAGTAAAGGTGTTTTTCGTTAATTTCTAGTTTACTGTTAGAGTCTTTCATCTCGCTATTTCAAACTAATAATGCTATTTTTCACTAGAATATTATAGTTTTCCCCTTGTTTTAAAGCCTCAGAAATAAGAGTGTTTTCAACTGTTTAGCCCTTTCTTTTCTCTATTTTTCGCAAAAATATTAAGGTTTCAGAATACATCCGTACCCTGCCTAGTTTTAAAGACACTTTATCTCAGAAATTAGATTGTTCTTAGCCATTTCACTAATTTTTTTTCAACATAATAAAAGCTTTTCACCAGAATATTAGATGTCTCTGAAATAAGATTGTTTTTCAGCTTTTAAGAACATACTCCCTGATTTTTAGGACTCGTATGTGTACCCCCCCCCCTCTGTTAGCTTCACTTGTACCTAAATATATGTAGTTTCTCTGTCCTTTTCGCTACTTTTGTCTTTCTTTCAGGATCCATAACTCCTAATTTTAAGGAACTGAAAAATAAGGCTTCAGCTTTTAACCAACTGCTCGAAGGTTTATGGAGTCATCTGTGCCTTCTCATAATAATGTTCTTTTTTCACTATTTTGCCAGAATATTGAAGTTCCAGGTTACATGTTCACCTTAGTTTAATAGAGATAACAACATTTATCTCCTTTTCTAGCCTTATCGACTCTTTTATCTGCTTGCTTCTGGAAGGATTATTCGCAAGAGAAGGTTTTGGGGTTCCTAATAAAGGAGGAAATGGGGAAATTCATTTTTATACCTAATTTTCTTCAGAACAATTATGACTGCTTAATTCAGGATCACCTTACTAGTAGCAATACCTGAGACCGATGCTTATGAAATACCGGCATGGATCAAAGATATGTGTGAAACCTTGCCAGAACCAAACCACCCTTCTGTGAGTTTTGCAAGATTATCTTTTAAAAGGGTATAGCACTGGTTGGGGCAAACCTTTCAATGCTTCATATCACATGCAAAAGGTGCACTAGGGACGGTGTATTCCATTTACATCAGTAGTGAGGACATAGGACACCTTTGCATTCCAATGAGTAGTGGAGGGCCTACAGTTTCAAGAGGGCATGGTACCCCATCATAATGCAATGATCCATTTCAATGAGTAGTGGGGCTCTATGACTTCCAAAAGGGCTTAGCACCCTTTCATAACAGTTCTCTCTTCTTTATAAGGCAATAGCTTCCATTGAGCTATTATGTTCTTATTTTTCTAGGTTCATACAACACCAATACCAGGACCCTCTATTGAGATCTTGTCACCGCCACCTCAATTGTGCGATAATGTACAGGAAAGTGAACACGAGGGGGTTTAAGTGCGGGTGTGAGTCCGGCGAGAGTATTTGATTTAGACAGTTTTGTGAGAGTTTTTGGCCTCGATATAGACCATGAATGGGTAGAACAGTTACCAGCTAACGAGGTCGAGAGGGTGCTACAAGTGTCCATCCCTCACAGTGATGTAGAACAAAGTGGTGCTGGCTCGCCCCCAGTGTTACCTGATTTGTATTTAGCAGATACCGCTAAGCGCAATATTCACGCATATAGGGCCGGGTTTTGTGACCTGTTTAATTCCCTGTCATGGGGTACTATTCAAACGGACCCCATAGAAACCGTACACCTCTACATCAGCATGATTCGGGCACTTCTCGAAAAACATTTAGGGGTGGTGGGTTGGTGGGATTCTTTAAAAGTTTCCATCACATTAAAAAACAATTTTAATGCAAGTTTGGGTGTTTTGCGCAATTATCATATTCAAACAAGAATGTAGACGCTACACCCAGACCTGCATAATTTTGAGGGTGAGTTTTTGGATTGGGTGGACAAAATTTTTCATAGGATGAAGGGGTATAATGAGAAACGGAGTGGTTTTTCGGTTTTATTTTTAGAAAAATTAGAGGTTAATGTTACTAAATTTAAAAGGGAATTTGCATGAAGAGGTGGGAGGGGGAAGAAAAACCTTAAACTATATAATAGTAATTTAAAAGGTACTAAAGGTGTACAACACTTTTGTTTTGGCATAGACTTGGAGTGTTTCAAGTATTCCGTCCTTGTAGCAGATCATAAGCCTCTGCAAAATGACGCTGGTAAGACGGATTTAGACGATTAGGCAGTACATGAGAAAGCGGGTTCTGATTTTTCAAATATAGATTTTAATTGTTTAAGGGGACACTATCCAGCAACGCTTAAAGTGATTGGCATTTTTGAAAAGGCTAATGAACATTTAAAAGTTGAGATAACAGTTTTACTATTTGATGAAGAATTTAAAGACGGGGAACTTAGTGAATAAAAAAGGGGTGATTTATTCTGTAAGAGCACCGTCCATTGAATCAGTGAAACACTGAGTATTGCTTCTGCACAAACCTGCCAAAGATCCTGAATCAATTGGAAAGTTCTTTTCTATTCCACATATTAGTCGGGTTTTAAGTGAGGGTATAAAGCGGGATGGGACCTGTTATTACTGCCCAATGTGTCTTTCTAGATTCTATAGCGAATTAAAATTGAAAAATCATTTGAAATATGCAAGTGTCATGGGTACCAGTCTGTGGAAACGTTCTCAGGGGACAATGCCACCTTGAGGTACAAAAGCTATCAGAACACTCTGTTGCAGAGCAACAAGGTGACATTAGACATTTAGGCGGCTCTCATGGATGTGTCGGATCCGTCAAATTCGATTAATGGGAAAAAACATGAAGCTATTGCGATCTCTTTTGCGAACGCACGGGGAGATTCAAGTAATAACCTGCAATTGGTGGATTATTGTGAGACGTTGGGTAAAAAAGATTGTTTTGGGACAGCTATCGCTGCTCTCATTAAAACAGCAAATGAGGCAATTTCACGGCCGTGTCATACACACTATCCAATGAATATCACCAGAGGACTGTTTGGTAATCAAAAATCAAGATATGGGTTGGGTTTACAAGAAAAAAATATTGGGGGGGGGACTCGAAAACCCACGATCATGAGCATTTACACCAAGATATTTCATCGAGGGAAAGTTACTCTCGGGGGGTTGCGCATAAATCATGTAATTTAAATGTTAGGCATCAATACTTTTGACTGATTTACATGCACAATTCTAACTCTGATTTTAAATTCATATTACCGCCATTGGCACAATTGCAGAAAGGTGAACTTGTAGATAGCGCATGGGTAGATGGTTCTTTTTCATATAACATCATACCGAAATCATCTGAAAAGTTCCTTATCTTAGAATTTAAATGGCAAGCAATTGATAATGGTAATAAGTGTTGGAAGAAAATCCGTTTCCTTGATTATTTTAGTTTCTTCCCTAAAAACCTAAGGTAGCTCATTCAAGTACAAAAAAGTGACGATTTTAATAGTTTCCCCACTCCTCAAACAGCAATTTCTAGATGAGGTACTGCATGATTTATTGAAATGTAAAGGCAAATACCCATACGAGTACTAAAACTCCGCCTCGAAGCTCAGTGAGGAAAAATTACCGCTCATCGCAAAGTTTTATGATTCACTTGGCGATTGTCAATGCACAACTGCCGATTATAAATTTGCCCAGAGGATTTGGATAAATGGGAGGGTGTAAAATGGGCGGGATTATTGTAAAATGTATCTGGTAAGTGATGTATTGACGTTCTTGGTTATTGTTTGTAAAAACAAAGGAAAAAATTCTTGAAGAATTTGGGTTTGATTTGGGGTATTATTTTTCCACTCTTCATTTGGTGACGGGTATGATTCTGAAAATCAGTGGAGCAGAAATAGGTCTGATTGCTGACGTGGATCTGCAACTGTTTGTAGAGAGATCCATGCGGGGAGGAAATTTTTTTCACTGGGATCGTATCCTTGACACCGACCCGACTGGACAACGCACCGGTGAAAAGTCGGATGCCGTTTTTTTGGATATGAATTCCCTTTATCCGTCAGCAATGTGCCAATTTCATTTGCCGTGTGGGGAATTACAAACGGCTTAACGATCTTTCTGCTCAAGATTTCCCCAATATTTACACTGTTTAGGAAAATGGAACACAATGTTGGTTTTTCAAAATTGATCGTGAATTTCCTCTTGAACTTCATGACTCGGTAAAAGACTTTGTTTTCTCCTGCATTAATAGACCGGTGCATAGGCACTCACTGAGTTCCTACAATTTATCATTAGTAGAAAATGAAGGCATGCATTGGACACCTTCAAAACAAAATCTTATTGCCGACCTGGAACCGAAACGGAATATTGTTGTACACCACGTTCTTTTGCCGTGGATGCTAGCCAACGGTTTCAATGTCACAAGGGTTCATAGAGCCCTCCAATTTGACCAAAAACCTAATATGAAGACGTTTGTTGACACTTTTGTCCACAAACGACCTCAAGCAAGAACAAAGGTTGAAAAGGAAATCTTTAAACTCATTTTAAATTCGGCCTTAGTAAGATGTGTGAGAGTGTGCGAAACAGAAGTCGTTGTGACGTTGTGATCGACCCGACAGAATAT
This sequence comes from Artemia sp. Qi Xiang Cuo, assembly GCF_049724085.1. Taxonomy (NCBI): domain Eukaryota; kingdom Metazoa; phylum Arthropoda; class Branchiopoda; order Anostraca; family Artemiidae; genus Artemia; species Artemia sp. Qi Xiang Cuo. Next base: position 50,407,066 of record NC_142809.1, on the reverse strand, counting down.
GCCCGAATCTTTGTGGATCCAAACTTCACATCATTCTTGATCATAGACTCCAATATGGTCCTCTTACACAGGAACAAAGGAAATATAATTTTAAATAAAAATATTGCCACTGGCAGTGTCATTTTATAAATTTTAAAGTAACTCATGTTGGAGTTTTATTACAATATATTTAAGAGACAGTGGCCGAGGGAGGAACAAGTTCAAGTTTATTATTGGGATAGGGATTCTTTATTGTTAAAAGTTAAAACGGATAATTTACCAGTCGATTTGGAAAATGGAGAGTACATTAGCTCTCGGACGGACTACACAAACTGGGATGAGTCCCACTATCCAGAGCTAATGAAAGGCCCCAGGCACCAAATCAATTATTAAAATTAAAGTCAGAAACAGGAAGTGACTTGGTATAGCATGGTGCATTTCCCGGTCCGAAGGTGTACTACGTGATAACGTACAATGAGACCACCAAAAAGTCTGCAAAGGGAAGCCTCCATACTATGTAAAGGAAATTTCAACAAAAGTGTTTACATGAACTTTATAGAGCATAATATAGTTCCAAGAGCGAGTTTAATGGCCATTCGTGCCTTTAAATACAAAAACTGTTCGGACAAAGTCTATGTACTCAAGGGTGGAGTGAGAGTGGTACCACATGGCCATTATCTTACTGCAGATCAATTTGAATGTATAAATTATAGGAAAAACTCAGTCTGAAGATAGCTCTATAGTTGTGGGAGGGAGGGCTGCCAGCTGGAGCGGGGGCCGGAGGGCCATTTTTTCCGTCAACCGATTAACAATGACTGTTTTATATCTACTGATTTTCTCGTCACAAGCTCGGCATTGCCCTTTTGTTATATTATTTCATTGCGCAAAGCGGTAATTTTCAAGTGTATATTTTGAGTTTTATTTTTAAGTGTTTATTTGATGTTACCACGTCCAACGCATGTGCCAGGTTGGCCGCCAGCCATTACGGGTGCCGGCCCGCCCGCTCACTTTCGTTGGTCACCCCGACCGTGATATTTTTTAAAGTTGTAAATATATTTTTATTTTGTATATATATATATATATATATATATATATATATATATATATATATATATATATATATATATATATATATATATATATATATATATATATATATATATATATATATATATATATATATATATATATATATATATATATATATATATATATATATATATATATATATATATATATATATATATATATATATATATATATATATATATATATATATATATATATATATATATATATATATATATATATATATATATATATATATATATATATATATATATATATATATATATATATATATATATATATATATATATAAAGTTTCCATTGGGAAATTTAAAACATGGAAATTTCTTTTAAGTTGTTATAGCATAATGACGATTTAAGAGATTAATTCTTTTAACTTGAAGTGAGGTCTCTTATTATGCTCTCTAGTATACACTACTACATACACTTTATTTTAACTTCTTTCAACAGTTAATTGATTTTACATTAGATTTTAAATAATCGTTTAAATATGGTTTACGCTACATCATTAAATTTGAGGTCTAATTTTGCAACATATTTTATGCCTGCATTGTTCACGCACATCCGTGCTGTTTAAAAACCGCTTGTTGCAGCGTTGTAACCGCATGGTTTTACATAAACGACACTTACAATAAGGGAACTAGACAAAGTAAGGACGAGTGGAGACCTCTATACCCACTCGTTTCCCAATGTCTTCCCTTTTTCTTGGCTTAGACGTTTTCATGGGGTTCCGGGTTCAACTTCTGCATTTCAGCCGTTTCCTCGTGTTCTTCTTTTGCAATTTGCCTTCTTATCCCCAAAATTCTTCCATGATTAAAAGTTAGTAAGGCTCACATAGTCCAAAAAATTGCTGATACGAAACATACACTCAGTAGTATGTATCACAAAAAATTCGTTGAGAATAATCCGTATCTATTATCTACTTACGTTAATCTTTGCTCTTCATTTGTAAATAGGGGAATTTGGGAATCTAACGCTTCTCTTATTTTTGTAAGTAGTAACATTCCTTTATTCTCTTCTATTTTGGACCATATTGAGGTTTTCATTCCCTTACTTTCTATAGTGGGAATAGTATACGACAGGATGATTACCTTAGAAATTGATTATTTTGGGACTTATTATATTTGTACTCTTGGTAATTAACGGCGTTTGAACTGTTGACTCTTTAGTTACAAGTCGACATCCTTGTTTTATGGTTAGCGTACCCACGTCTTTTAATAGTAATTCGGTCCTGTAACTTGGATCGATTCTTTCTGTATTATTATAACAAGACAAAGTTCCAACAGTTTCTCTTGGAACAGAAATCAACCAAAGATCATTTCTAAGGTGTATGAATATTTCTCGTTTAGTACTTCCAATCAAAGCTTCAAACGAATTAGGTATTTCTTCCTGTTGTGTGTCTTTCAAAAATATATCTAACATACAATATCCAGATTTGACGTTATAAATAGGTAAAGTAAGCTGGCATACTAGGCTTTTGAATGATACGCACTCTTTTAAGGATTGTGGATTGGCTAGGGCATATTTTCGTCTATCTGGATCAACAAGTAAATACTCTGCTTCAGGTGCGATAGTCATGAATGAGTTTGTCTTCCTTATATTAGCAGGGAAGGTCGAAATTTTGTACAAGTCATATATGGATTGTTGGTTTATTAATGGAATCGTTACAATTGCGAATAATTGTTCATTTATTTCCGTGATGTGGACTTTTAATTTTTTATAATAAAGGAATAAATTTGATACTTCTGGCTCTATGGGTAAATGTAAACCAAACGTTAGATGTGTTGTTATTTCATCTAAAATGATTTTTAAGTTAGAAGGGTCTCCCAGGTCGTATGACAAGGTTCCTCCCGTGAGGGCAAATAATACAAATTCGAACTTACTAACGTCTGTCGCTAGATTTAGTAATGACATGGTAATTATATCGAGTGATACCATGGTAAGGCTCGCGTCTGTCACCACACGGTCCACTTCATTCCTCAAATAATTCATTACATTTATGGTTTTTGAGATTTTCTTAGATATCATTTCGACTTTATCTCTTTGGTAGTTTGCTATGCTTGCTTGTATTTTCTGGGTGTGTAACATTAGTTTCATGGCGTTATTCATTTTTTTTTACATTTTCCCTCAAGATATTTAAGTCTTCCTCCGTTGATAGACCAAAAAGGCGGGAGGCGAGTTCTCCAATGATGGGAATTAGGCTTGTAGACCTTCGGTGTTTACTTCTTCGAAAGAATACTTCAAAAATTCTCGTTGTGCTTTTTTTTAATTTTTGTATTTCCTTATTAAATAATTCAAATAAGGCTTGTAATCTTTGTCTGTATAATAATAATAAGTCTTGATAAGTTGACACTTTCTGGGCGTTTTTATCGTTTAGATCAGGTAATGGTTAGATACCTTCTTTTCTCAGCCATGGCTAATCTTGCACGAGTACGTTTTCCGTCTATTGTCCAACATTTCGTATGTACGTAATTATCCTCTTCCTCTTTCTTATAATTATTTTTCTTTTCTTCTGGCTTCATCCCTTGTGCTCTTATTGTTTGTATTTGGGTATGTCTTACCGGGATTCTTGATCTTGCGCCTATACGGAATATGACAATCGGTTGGGTGTGCGTAAACGTGGGCCCTGTTGACTAAGTCTATTTTTTATTTGTCGTAGGTTTTAGATAAGTCAACATGGTCAAATTTATATATATATATATATATATATATATATATATATATATATATATATATATATATATATATATATATATATATATATATATATATATATATATATATATATATATATATATATATATATATATATATATATATATATATATATATATATATATATATATATATATATATATATATATATATATATATATATATATATATATATATAAAAAAAGTTTCCATTGGGAAATTTAAAACATAGAAATTTCTTTTAAGTTGTTATAGCATAATGACGATTTAAGAGATTAATTCTTTTAACTTGAAGTGAGGTCTCTTATTATGCTCTCTAGTATACAC